>NW_017671224.1:0-143590 GCF_001879085.1 Nicotiana attenuata
CTTGATTCCCTAATTAGAGGAGTCTGTGTCTTTAATTGATGCTGATTGATTATTGTTTCCATAATTATGTAAAACTAGTACTCCTTACCTTATTTTTCTTACTCGTTTTCAGCATTATAAATACTCTATTCTCTTTTGCATAACACACGAAATATCACTAAGCCATACACAAACACATACACACAGAGCATACTAAGTTCTCTCTTACTCTCATACATATTCTCTTTGCTTCTCGTATTATTTACTGATCACTCAGTCGGCTGAAAGCCAAGACTGAGTAATTACTGTTGCTCTCTTGCATCTGCATACTATTGTCCTGCTGCTCTCTTTCTTGTTCTGCATACTATTGCCCTGTTACTCTGCCTCTCTGCACCTTGCTGTTCTATTCTCACTCTTGACTGGTATGTTTCTAGTTTAAGTTTATAGTATTCCAAAACAACATGTTTCAGTTCATGTTAAGATTCTTGTTATTCCTTTTGTGTTTTCACTTATGGTTCTATTTTTTACCTTGTAACTAGCATGTCTTTGTGATTTCCCTTTCCCTTTAGTCTAATATGTCTCTTGCTTCCCCCTTGTGTGATCCACTATGACTTTGTTTGATTCCTATGAAGCTAGCATACTTGTTTTGTCTATGTGCTTATCTTTCCTCTTATCTCAGCATGACCAATGTTTTCTTATGTGTTTTCATCCTCTGCCTAACATCTACCCCTACAAACTTGTACCCCCTCCACCTAAGTGTTATATGATCTAATGTGTGACTCTGTCTGACACTTAATGCTGTTGGACTTTGGCATGAACACTATGTGATAACTATGCTGTAACTTTAGTTCAAGGGCTAATTGTGTATAAGTTTACTTCTGCCATGTGATTTATCTGTTCCCAGTCCCCATCCCTACTTGTGTTTGCTTCCTGAACTCTGCATATCTTCTGAGTTGTGGTTGTCCTGTTTCTTTCCTTTCTTGTTTTTATAAAACAAACTCCCAGTTGTTCTCTAGAACTATTTTCTTCAAAAACTGTATTTCAAACCCAACTTTTTTTAAACTCTATCACACCCTCACAATTCTTAGAAAGTAGGTTCTGCCCCCTTTCGTGTAAGCATTGCTTTGGATGTCTCTGAATACCCACTGAACTTTGATGCACAAGGCTGGGAGTTCCACACCGCACTCATGCAACATTTTTGGTAAATGTTTGGGTGCTGGTATTGGCGAGGGACCCAATGGGGCCCTAGGGAGCTTTGCCGCACCCAGACTATGGTTGTGAAACTCGAAAGAAGTAAGGATTGGGCCTGGTTGAAGGCTCCCTATAGAGTAGCTTCTTATTTTATTTTTCATTATGTAATTCAGCTATCATGGTTTGTAATAACTTGTAAACAACTGATTGGGGTTATAGTGGAAATGGGTCGGGGTTATGCATGCTTAGTTAAAGTTATGGGTAGAAAACATGCTCATAGGGCTTTACTTACCTATTTGTGCAATAGACATCATGTATAGGACATGCATCTCATGTAGTAGTGATCCTGTTTTTAGACTCTTTACTTTCAGTCTGTTGTCATACTCACTTCATATTCACAACTAGCTAATGATTCACAAATAACTGTTAAAACTACTGCTGCATTTTCACTGGCATTTTGATACCATGTTTTAGGACCTTTACGTGCATTAGATACCATGTTACTTAGGATTTATATTTTTGTCCGAGTTACAATTTGCGAAACGCCTCACCAGTATGTTTAAGCTAATAATGCAGGTTTGATTAATCGCGTCCTTTAAAACTGGGATTAACATGCATGTTCACCTTTAAGGTAATTAGGCAATGAATAAGACACCTAGGCAAGCTTTAGGCCTAATACAAACCGATTAATCATGCTTCAGAACTACTCAGCCTCTTTAACTTATGTACTTCATCCTTTGTTTGCTTCTATAAAATTTGTTCTATCAAAACTCCAGTCCCATTTTTATCCCGGAATCGTGCCTCTGTTTTATCATGCTTTTTACTGAGTTGTTTGATTGTCCAAAATCGTGCTTTGGTAGGTTACTATAATACTACTACTATATTTTCAAAGTATGTTTTAAACAAGTTTATCTGTACCTTTTTTTTACTAATTCCTGAACTGCTGCAATTTACTGCCATCTTTTATTCATCTTTCTGAAAATCGGACATTCTTCAAGGCACTTAGTTTTAAATCTTAGGCTTCTTCTGCAATTTATCTTCTCCGACCTTCCTGTTTTAAACTCTTTTTTAGACCTTAACTGTGTTTGAGACGTGCTAGTTACAGGTTTACTTGTGAGGGATCTGTGAGCCTCTTATTTGCCTTTGTATGTTCCCATTTATGTGAAGTCTACTTGTTATGTATGTCGCCTAGCATTTTGTCCTTTAAACCTAAGGGTCCAGCCTAGACCTTACCCTACAGGGATAGTGGTCCTAAATACCCTATAGGACTTATAGGATGGGACGGGTAATAGCACGCAATAAGCATTCGTGACCAATCCACACGTTTAAATAACTTTTACGGGGTGGGAAGGGTAGACATGGAGATGATGATCACACGATAACACTACGCGTACAATTGATTACCAGTGTTGTGTGGATGATCCATGTGATTTATAAACCTAGGACCCCTTTTCTTATACAACTTTGTTTAATATCTAAAATCCTGTCTTTTCAACTACTCAAAACTCCTCCTTAATTTTACTGAATTACGCCTTTTCTTCCAAATTCTTCTTCTTTGTTTATTCAATATGTTGATTAATTTTCTGCGTTTAGTCCCCCTTTTAAACAAATTGTAGATCATCTAGACCTTGAGCCCTCATACTTGTCACGTATTTACTTGCAACCCTTATGTGTAAAATTATTTGTGTATCTATTTGCATTAAAGTGACAACACAGCATGGCCGGGAACCATACTAGTGGATCTTGAGGGGTGCCTAACACCTTCCCCTCGAGATAATTTCTAGCCCTTACTCGAACTCTGATTTTCGAACTCAAAAACCCTTAGTGTCCTAATGCACTTAATCATTAGGTGGCGACTCTTCAAATCCAAAAACCCAATTCCCAAACGGGAATAGAGTTGTCTTCCCAAATGTCGTAAACCCGATTTTCGCTTTAGAAAAAGGGGGCGTCGACATGCGACCCGCAGAGTGGACCACATAAATGCGTTTTCTGCCAAATAATTTTCCTTTACTCCCTAGTGCACTGTTCAACCCAAAATGTCTGTACCGCGGCTCACAAGCTCACCCCGAAGAATCTCTAAAATCATGAACACGTAAGTCTACCTCAGCACCACAAATTCCAGATTTTTAGGTAAAAAATATTTTATGGGCCTCACAGAACTTGGGTTCTTTGATGCCGAGAGTGCGGACATCGGGACCACCTTATCGACCGCAAACATTTCTTTTGCAGTCGGTTGCTCTCCGTAAACTATTTTGATCCCTCCCGGTGTGGGAATTTCGATGCCTGATGTAGTGTCGAGGGTACTGCCCTCACGTTGTGAATCCATGTCCTCCCGAATAGAGCATTGTATCTCATATCTCATTCGATCACGTAGAACTTTATTTCCTGAATGGTTTAGGCGGTGTTTACCGGCAGGGTTATCTCCCCTTTAGTGGTCTCGCATGACATGTTGAATTCGTTTAAAACTCAGACTGCAGGCACTATTTGGCCTTGTAGTCCCAGTTGTTTCACGACCCTCGATCTGATGATATTGGACGAGCTACCTGGATCAATTAACACATGCTTAAATCAAGATTTATTTATAAGTACATATATTACCAGTGTATCATTGTGTGGATGCACAATACCTTCAGCGTCCTCGTGGTTGAAAGATATGGTTCCCTTCGGTACATAATCTCGAGTCTGTTTTTCCCTTGTAATGGATACTTTAGTGCGCTTTAACATCGACCCTTGGGGTACATCAACTCCAATAATGATCATGTTAATGAAGTGCTGAGGTTCCTCTTGCTCGGTCTGCTTGTTGGAGTCCCTATTCCTGAAGTGATTTTTGGCTCGATCACTTAGAAATTCTTGTAGGGGTCTGTTATTGAATACCGGGCTGCTTTATCGAGAACCGAGGTGTCCCACATGCTCGGTCTCACCCGTATACATATTATTTAGAGCCCGTTTGACCAAGCTACCAAAAATTACTTATTTTGAAAAGACCTTTTTGTTCAAAAGTGCTTTCAAAAAAGTACTTTTGAAAATTAGCAGTTTGTGTTTGGCCAATTTGTTTGAGAAGTACATTTTGCAAATTTTGATAAGCAAATTGTGTTTAGCTAATCTTTTCAATAATTACTTTTGAGTGCCAAATTACTATAAAGGACAGTAAAAGTTTATTTACAATTAGCATTATTTAAAAAGAGAAATTTTAAATTTTATTATAAAATAAATTACCTAATTTTTAATTTTTATGTAATTAGAATATAAAATATAAAGTAATATGTATTACATATTTTAATCAATATAAAATATAAATATAGAAAATCGATAATATTGATAGGAACATATATGCTTACAAGTTACTTGAACGAAAAACACTATTAATTCTTGAGAAAATAGCAAACTAGGTAGTATTGCATTATGTCAATTATATTATATGCATGCACGCTAAAAAAAAAATTACAAACAAACTACAAATTGGAGATCATATAATATTGTTATACTATAAAAAAAGAAAAAAAATACCTTATGAAGAAAGTGTTTGAATTTGGTGATTAGCCTTGTTATTTCAAAGAGTAATAGGAGATGAAGAAAAGAAGAAACAACAAAAGAAAAAAGAAGAGATCTATTTATATTAGAGAGATTATTCTAAATAAGAATAAGAGAAGAAGAATAAAAATATGGTAAAAATATAAACGAGAAGAAAAGATGGTAGAGATAAAAAAAAAAAGTAAAGGTTAAATTAATAAGGGATGAGATAAAAAAAAAGTAAAGGTTAAATTAATAAGGGAAAATTTAGGAAATATTATTTCATGGTAATGATATTTTTTTTCTTGAAAATGTTAATTTTTTGCTTTACTTCTTGGAAAAAGTTAGAATTTGTAGCTTCTTCCCAAAAGCAGAAAAACTGTTTCTGCTGCTGCTCAAAAATACTTTTCTATTTTGGCCAAACACCTCAAATTTTCAAATATGTACCTTTTTTGACAAAAAAAAAAACGCTTTTGACCTCCCAGAAACTTGGCCAAACAGGCTCTTAGATAGTACCTTATACAACAACAACAACTATCTAGTATAATCCCACCAAGTGGGGTCTGGGGAGGGTAGGATATACGCAGCCTTACCCCTACCCTGGAAGGATAGGGAGACTGTTTCCGAATGACCCTCGACTAAAGAAGGTGAAGAGGCCCTGATAGCAAGTGATAGCAAGACAAATAGTTAGAACACTAAATCGGAGAAAATAACAAAGAATATGGAAGGAGTACCGATAACAAGTAATAGCAAGATAGTATATTTAGACAAATAAGTCCAAGGCAGCACACGAGAATATGATGAAGTCCTGCTAACAAACTACGGAATTACCGAAGATAAGTAGTAACAGAACAAGGCACGCGGCTAGCAAACTAAGGAAAAAAGGGTATCATACTAGCACTAATACTATCGAACTAGGGAAGACAAAGGGAAACGCACGACTACCTACTAACCTTCCACCCTAGTCTTCCACCTCCACACCATCTATCTAGGGTCATGTCCTCGGTCAGCTCAAGCTGCGCCATGTCCCGCCTGATCACTTCACCCCAAAACTTCTTAGGTCTACCCCTACCCCTCCTCTCATCTCCCAAGGCCAACCTCTCACATCTCCTAACTGGGGCATCTGTGCTTCTCCTCTTAACATGCCCAAAACATCTCAACCTTGCCTCACGCATCTTTGCCTCCACAGGGGCCACTCCCACCTTGTCCCGAATAACTTCATTCCTAATTCTATCCAATCTAGTATGCCCACACATCCATCTCAACATCCTCATTTTCGCTACTTTCATATGCTGGACATGTGACTTTTTGAGTGGCCAACACTCTGCCCCATACAACATAGTCGGTCTGACCACTACCTTGTAGAACTTACCCTTAAGTTTCAAGGGCACATTCTTATTACACAAGACACCGAAAGCGAGCCTCTACTTCGTCTATCCTGCTCCGATATGGTGAGTAACAACCTCATCTATCTCCCCATTCATCTGAATTATAGATCCCAGATATTTGAAACTCTCTCTCTTGGGAATGACTTGCGTATCGAGTCTCACATCCCCGTCCGCCTCCTGGGTAACACCACTGAACTTGCACTCCAAGTATTTTGTCTTGGTCCTGCTCAACTTGAAACCCTTAGACTCTAGAGTATGTCTCCAGAGCTCCAGCCTTTCGTTAATACCACCTCGCGTCTCATTAATTAGGACTATGTCATCCGCAAATAACAAACACCAAGGCACCTCCTCTTGAATGTGGCGCGTCAAAGAATCCATCGCCAAGGAAAACAAAAACGGGCTGAGTGTTGATCCTTGATGCAACCCATCTCAACCGAAAAATAGTCAGAGTCTCCTCCTGCTGTCCTCACCCGTGTCTTAGCCCCATCATACATGTCCTGAATCACTCTAATATATGCTACAGGCACACCTGCCGCCTCCAAACATCTCCATAGAACCTCTCTCGGTACTTTGTCATAGGCTTTCTCCAGGTCAATGAACACCATATGCAAATCCTTCTTCACCGCCCGATACCGCTCTACCAATCTCCTCACAATGTGAATGGCCTCAGTAGTCGACCGTCCCGGCATGAAACCAAACTGGTTCTCGAAAATGGACATACACCTCCTCAATCTCCTTAAATCACCCTCTCCCACACTTTCATCGTATCGCTTAACAACTTGATACCCCTATAGTTGTTGCAGTTTTGGACATCCCCCTTGTTCTTGTACAACGGGATCATCGTACTCCGCCTCCACTCTTCGGGCATCTTCTTCGTCCTAAAAATGACGTTAAACAACCTAGCAAGACACTCCAAGCCCTCCTTGCCCACACTCTTCCAGAATTCCACCGGGATCTCGTTCGGCCCAGTCGCTCTACCCCTACTCATCCTGCGCATAACCTCTTCCACCTCCACCACTCGTATGCGTCTACAATACCCAAAATCTCGCTGCCGCTCTGAGTACTCCAACTCCCCCAATGCGATGCCCCTATCTCCCTCCTCATTCAAGACTTTATGGAAGTACGCCTGTCATCTCCGCCTGATCTGTGCCCCCTCCAATAAAACTCTTCCCTCCTCGTCTTTTATGCATCTCACTTGGTCCAGATCCCGGGCCTTCCACTCCCTCACCTTTGCTAGCCTGTACAATTTCTTGTCCCCGCCTTTAACCCCAATTTCTTCGTATAAACGACTAAACGCTGCGGCCTTAGCTGCCGTAACCGCCAACTTCGCCTCTCTCCTAGCCTTCTTGTACCCCTCCTTGTTGGCACTCTTCTGCCCCTCGTCTATACTATCTACTAGCTTCAAATATGCCGCTTTCTTTGCTTCCACTTTTCCTTGCACCTCTTCGTTCCACCACCACTACCCTTTATGGTCACCAGAAAAACCCTTTGAGACCCCTAACACCTCTCTCGCCGCCTCTCTAATGCAACTCGCTGTCATTGATCACATACATCGCATCCCCGCTACTCCTCCAGGCCCCAGAGCCACCAAATTCTCCCCCAACTCCTAGGCCTTGTCCTTAGTTAATGCACCCCACCTGACCCTAGGAATACTAGACATAACCCTCCTCTTCCTCGTCCACCTGATCTCTAAGTCCATTATCAAAAGCATATGCTGGGTCGTAAGGTTCTCACTCGGGATGACCTTGCAATCCGTGCATAGACCTCTATCACATTTCCGGAGAAGCAGATAGTCAACGTAACATAAGCTCTATATTATGATTACATACTAATTCTTGTATTACATTGTATTACAATTATTATATTTCAGTTGCTACCAAGTGGTCTCAAAACCAAACATCCCTTCAAATTACATACATTTTACATTAAGCACTACCAAGTAAACTTTCACCGAGAAAAAAATTGTTTTGATTTTTTCCAAACATAGAGCCCGTTTGGACATAAGAATTTTCTCCCTTTTTTTTCGAAAAATTTTCATAAAATTTTCAGTTTTTCACTTGAAGATGCATTTTGGAATTTTTAGAAAATTTTAAAAACTCCAAAAAACTATTTTTCAAAAAATTCCACTCAGATCACAGAACTTCAAAAACAACATAAAATTATATTGATGTCCAAACACAACTCTAATTTTCAAATACCATTTTTCACTTGAAATTTTTTTTTACTTTTTTATTTTTATTTTAATTTTACAATTCTTATGTCCAAACGCCCACTTAAAATTGCCCCACGCCCCAACAAAAACTTTCTACCCATGACCAAAAAACACACACAACAAATTTGTATGTAATAATCTTCCACTGCTATATTTTATTAGTTATAAAACACAATCCTTATTCCTCCCCTCTCTTGTCAGGTTCAGCCACACCCTTATGCTCTCAGCCAAACCCTAAATTAACCTTAACCGACCATCCCCTATAAATTTTGTTGGATCCACCATCTTCTCCAGAAAATCATTCTCGGAAAATTATCTTTAACCCCCGATCAGATCATATAAATCTTATCGTTTTTTCTTCTATTTCAAGAAAACCCATCTGGGTCTTTTCTCAAATTTTCCCAAGAACCATCAATTTTTGTCGATCTTATCTGTCTGAAAGAACCTAGATTTTTTGCAATCTTCAGCATTTTATCTTCCCCCGATTTTGTGTATACATAGAGTGATAGACTTTGGAACATAGCATTAGACAAACGTACGTTGTCGGGTTATTGCTTGTTTTGAAGTTTGAAGAAAAAAAAAAGATGGTGGGAGGTGGAAACAGGAAGGACGAACAGTTGGTGATAAGCAACAATAACGTATTTGCGGCACTTGGAACCCTAAGGAAGAAGAAGAAGTCTGATAAGGGAAAGAGCACTGAGGGTTCATCTTCCAAAAATGTGAAGAAGCAGGCTGATAAGGAATCTGAGGCCGTTTTCTGGGCTCCGGCACCTTTGACTGTGAAATCATGGGCAGATGTTGATGATGAAGACGATGATGATTATTACGCTACTACGGCCCCGCCCCAGGCTGTTTGGGCTGCTAATGAACAGCATGACAAGCCAAAGGAAACTGTAACTCTTGATGTGGAGGTGTGAATTCTTTGATCCTTATTTGAACACCCTTTTTGGTTTAAAGCTTTATGTGTAAATATTTTATTGTTAGTGTTCTTCTTATTTTAGAGTTATAAGGTGCTTTTGGTGACTGTATGCTGGTGGTATTGAGTTGATTTGAACATTCTAATTTGCCCACATGGTCGCATAATTTGTATGCGCCTTGTGTGTATGAATTTATGTGTGTGTACCTGATGTTTGTGCCTTAGATGGCTTTTGGGAGTGATCAGCTGCATGTATGAAGTCAAAATTATTTCTCTGGTCAGTAAGGTCAACTGGAATCACATTATCAGTGATCACTGAAGGATAATGGCCTAGCTCTACTCATTTTCTTTTTTGTTTGGTATAGAGATGTTTACTGCCTTTGAATGCATTATTGATATTCCTCAATATAGTTAATTTCATATTCTTTTACTCTATCTTAGTTTGTCTGTTCGTTGCTAATGGTCCATGGACACTTTTTGCTTCTTCCTGCATTTGTCTCTGGTGTATAATATTATCTTGTACTATTTGATTTCACAGTTATCTTTCTTAGATCCACATTATGGAGTGTCTTCAGTCAATTTTACTTGTATCAGATGTTGCACCTATATCTCTCTGTATTCTGGATTTTTCATTAATTATTTCTTGATAAGGTTAGATTCTTTAGCTGTATATCCAGATTATAGGCCTTAACTCGTCAGTTGAGATGACAGTTACCCTTCTAGAAGTAAATCACAGGAAACAGCTAGAAGCAGATGTTGAATAATAGGGTTTGTACGATGTTAACTATTGTACACTGATAACATGATGTTGACTGAAGAAGATTTCAAGTCCAATTGCAATTTATGTTATACACCAATTACAAAAATGCATATGCACTAGTAGCTATTTTAAAGCTATGTTTTGTAATCTTGACTCGCAAACCAATATGGGGTTAGATAGTTACCACTGTATGGTGCTGAATATTAACAGTGTTTTCCTATTTTAAAAAAGCAGTTTCCGCGTTTCAGTGTCACTTTCTTGATTATATAGCCAATATCTGATGGCCTTGAAAAACAAATCTAAAGTCCATTTTCATTTGAAAGCCTGGTCAAGTTATCCTTCACCTAGCATATCTTTTATTTTCTCAATAATATAGATTGGATTTACGACCTAGCAGTCAAAGAAGTGGCTCCAAACCTTGGATATCAGAGTTTAGATCCCAAGAAGTGACAAAAAATGCTGGGTATTTGGTACTGTACTGGTGCGAGGTAGCAGGTACTCGGTTGAATACTCGAGGTGCAAGCAAGCTGGCTCGCAATTATCATTATAAAAAATTGGATCTTTTGTATGCAATTTTTAGAGTGTACTAGGCTTTTTGTGAGAGCCCAAGGATTTTATGATTTTTGCCTCCATTCTTTTTCCTTGGCTTTCTTTCCTATTGCTGTCTCCCTCACTCTTTCTTGCTCCTATTCTGTTCTCTTGATGGATTATTACCTTATATTATGTTTCCAAATGGGCTTTTGATTGATAAATTACTTTTCATTGTATTTGCATTTTTGAATAAAATTCTTGTTCTTGCCTTTTTCTTTCATGTTGCCAGTGGTTCATTTCCGACTGAGAGACATTTTTGAAGGATTATCAATAACTAGTTAGTGTTTCTTTAACTGAAATTTATTCCCTGACATCTCTTTAAAGATAGCCACACTTAGTTCTGCAGTTGCTCCACAAAACCAATTTCACGTCTTGCTTATTTTGTTATGAGTTTGGAACAACGAAAGAGTTTGGTATAACAGAACATTTGTGCTCTCTCCCTATATGCTATTTTCCCTCTTTCTTTCTAAAAATAATATATTTTTATTTGTTGGTGATCAAATTAAAGTGTCCTAGAAATGTAGATTTATTTTTCATTCTTTTGTTTCACTAGTTTAACAGTTTATCTGCATTAAGTCTTGTAATCTGTTCATATCAGGAAAGTGAAAGTGAAGACGAAGGCATTGATGAAGCAGATGATGATAATGAGGAAGAACATGAGCAAGAACATGACGTGCCAGAGGAGAAGGAGCCAATTGTTAAGAAGCCTACTGAAATAGTGGCACCCAAAGAGTCGGAAAGGCAGCTTTCAAAGAAGGAACTTAAGAAAAAGGAACTTGCTGAGCTTGAAGCTGTGCTTGCTGAATTTGGATTAAACAAAGCTGAGAGCAATGATGATTCACAAGGTAATTTGTTTTATGTATATGCAACTAGAACTTTGTCTTTCACCAAAAGGGAAAACTGGAGAGGCCATTGTACAGCAATTATTTTTCCATGAGAAATTCGTACAATTTCGTAACTGCCTGTATTTCTCTTTGTACTTTTGTCATTCCCTTCATGCTTTGCTTCCACAGGAAAAATCTGCACAATTTATCCACTTCTGATTTGTGTTCATTGTACTGCTGTCTTTCCTGCATCTAAATTTGTTAAAGAGTGAAATTACTATTATGTGTAGGAAGAACTGAGAGACATCTCTAGTGCTTTGACTTATGTTTCCTGAAAAGTCGATCCTGTTCTAATAGCTTAGGTTGAATTAAATACACGGATTAAATGCGAGCGTTGTTATGAAAAGAGGAAAAGAAATTAAATATGCGCATTAAGATATGAGAACAGAGAGGGATGGCATAAAAGTAAAGGGTATCCTTATTCTCGCTAATGGATTTGCAAGAAGCAAATATAGTATGTGTTGTTTGACTGGTGTCCAATTAGGAGCTCATTTACAAAGCTCTGACTGTTACAAAAAGTTAGCAAAGGATTGACCTATATTTAAGGCTACTTGTATTTTCCTTTTCGCCTTCAAATATGCTTAGTTTTCTTTCAATGCATACAGCCAACCCTGTTCCAACTTTCTCCAACGTGGTTTGTGCCACTGCCCAGCAAATATCCCCCAGTTCCTACATTAATTCCTCCCCCCCCCCCCCTTCTTTTTTTTTTTATTTAAAATAATACAAGAAGGGTTTGTTTTGGCCATGGTGAGATTTATCTATTGAGTCATCTGGCGTTTGTTCTTTCCCTTCACCCCTTCTTGCTTCCAACTCCCTGAATCAAAGCATGTTTATCTTGTGCTGAGCCTGAAAGTTGTTGTGTACATATTTGATAATTGGAACATGTGATCATTTGTGATGCTTTTTCTAATATGCGGAACTCTAATATTGTGGCAAATTTTCTATCTTAATAAAAATATGTTATGGATTGGAATTTGTTATTGGTATGTGTATCTGTGTTTAGCTTTCGCTATTTCTCTATGCAGTTTGCATTATGCTTTGACTATTCCAATGCGACTTGGTACTCCATTCCACTTGCAGGTACTGCACAGGATAAGAAGGTGGAAAAACCCAACGGGGAGATGGCTAAGAAGGATGATAATGCTCCCGGGGAGAGCAAGAGTGCGAAGAAGAAGAAGAAGAAGGATAAATCATCAAAGGAGTCTAAGGAGCAACATGATCAACCCAATGGTGTTGAGGCTGGAAATGGGACCAATGAGACCGAAAAGGGTGAAGATGCATCTACTTCTCTTGTGAAGGACAAGATAAAGAAAGTGGCATCTCTCAAGAAGAAAAAATCAAGCAAGGAGGTAGATGCTGCCGCCAAAGCTGCGGCTAGTGAGGCTGCAGCAAGGAATGCAAGGCTAGCTGCTGCAAAGAAAAAGGAGAAGAGCCATTACAACCAGCAGCCCCTACGGTGAAATGTTTCTTGAATTGGAAGTGAGCATGTATGTTCTTGTTCATTTGTTAAATGCACAATAAACATCAGAATCTGGTTCAACGGAGATCGATTATTGGCATACTACTTTTTGTTTTACCAAAAAAGAAGTCATTAATCTGAAAAATTAGGTTTATTGAATGGTGATGGTCTTTTATATTCTGCTACCGGATGGACAGTGTTTGTGATGTTGCTATCCAATAGAAATGCACCAAACTCAATTGTCTCCAGATAATTTTGCCAATGAGTTTATATTCTACTGGAGCTTTGACGCAAGACAAATAGTATTTCAAAAGAGCAACTACCTGCAAATAAATGGTATGACACCAACACATGCTTCGTAACACAGCCCGTGGTTGCATTTGTATTAGCCAACAGAGATACTTGAGTCAAAAAAGAATTCAATACTGCTATTTATAATCATTAATAAGTACACTTTCAACTACCTCACCAACAAAAATTCTGAAAACGTCTCGTGGTCTTTGCCTTAATATTTTCATGAGAAACTACCAGTTATGTCCTTTTAGAAGTAGCTTATTACAAAAAATTGGCCAATTCATTAAATATTACTAATATTAGCCAAATGTTAACAATATTAGCCAATTAGCTATTTGTAACAAAAAAAGGTCAAATCTTTACTTTTTTGAGTGAGTGATATTATAATAGATTGAGTACATTTTAAGGAGTTTGAATTTCGGTTTTGGGATGATTTGGTGGAGTTTTGAGGTGATTTGAATTGAAAATTCGAAGTAAAAAATGAAATATGAAAAAAAATGATATGTGTATCACACTATGTATCATATGTGTATCACATATGTATCATATTTGTATCAAATGTGTATCACATGTATATCCATGTACACCTCTGTGTGTGATACATGTGTCGCAAAAGAATTTTTTGAACTCGATTTTAACTACGAATTTTGATGCCAAATCAGTCCAAATCACTTCCAACCTTTCTCAAAATTTATATATTGACTCATCTACATGTTTTTAATGAATTTCAACCATACCCATTGAAAAATGAGTTTTTTTGCTTAGATTTTTGGAATCTTGGATAGATATTTTTTGTATTTCATCACCTTATTTGCTATCTCATCCATGAAATTTTCTTTCGGTCTTGCATCTAATGTTGTAATCACGCTTAAAAAAATGGAAGGAGATCTTTGCATGTGGTTCTTGGAGAGGAAGAACCTTATTTATTTGTGTTTTTAATTTTTACATGTGCTTGGCTAGTTTGGTAAGTCTAATTAATGATGTTGATAAGTTGGAACTTATTTGGGACATTTACGTAAGATTCCCTATTTTCATGGCCATAGCCCATAGTTTTTGATATTTTACTGAATTTTCAGCAGATCCTCATGGAGTGCTAAACTCATGGTTCCTAAACGTACTTTTACCGATCAAAGGTGTCACGACCCAAAATTTCACAAGTATCGTGATGGAACCTAACCTAACCCGTTAGGTAAGCCAAATAGCACATTATACAACTAGAAAGGAAAATCATCAAATGGATAGTACAATAAGAATGCGAAAATCCTTACAACTATCCCAAGTACTGGTTGTGCAAGTCATGCGCCACTAATATTTAGATTCACAATGTTGGTACAAAGAAAATACAATATCTGTTTATATATCCATAAATAGAAGCGCAAGTCCCATACTACCATGAAAAAAATGGTAGCTTGCAACCGAAACGCTGGTACATCTTAAAAGCTAGACTCCGTCTTCCACAACAACTCAGTTCCAAAATCTACTCGCAAGGTGCAGAAGTATAATATGACTTCAACCGACCCTATTTTCTCAGTAAGTATCAATATTAACCTCAACGAAGTAGTGACGGGGTTTAGTAAAAAAGATACTCACTTTATATGACTTGTATAGCTCAATAGTATGTATAATAACAGAGGAATATCCATGAAACAAACAAAGAAACAACGATTATCAATAATAACGTAGACAAATTGAGGAGAAGGCAACATGCATGCGTTCAAATAACCAAATCAAGCATGTCCAAATGCACCAAATCCACATATTAATACAATTTGCATCAAATAGCTTTTATTCAAGTACTTCTACATGATCACAAAAGGGACTATGCATGATAAAGATTTATTTTCTCACAATTTCAAATAGCATATACTAATGATCTATCATGAGTCTAAGTGTCAATGCGTCTCAATATGTACATCAAACCTGACATTCTCCAAGTGCCCAACAATCTGCTAACAATTCCTATGCATATGGAAGATGCGTGAATGTACAAATGTCAATGATATATATGAGTGTTTCTACACGAGTCTAGGATGTCAATACATGCTCAAGACTCTATCCTTTCCACAGAATTAACACCAATATCGACACACACACACACACACTGCGCTCACAGGACCAAGGTACAATAGGTGATCACCTGAACCTGAAGGGACAAATTCATATCCAAGTGCTGCATGGATAACTCACGTGCTGCACGAACAAATCATGTGCCAAAAACAATATCACTCGCACGGACAACTCTCGTGCCTTAACAATACCAATCTGCACGGATAACTCACGTTCCGTACTCAATATCAATATCACAATAACCGTACAATAGAAACTTCGTGCCATAATCATCTCAACTGTACGGATTATTGACGTACCATAATCTTGGTCCATATAAGAGGACCATATGCAGGGATGCGTACAAGTATATAAGAAATAATCTCTAGGCATGATGTATGCATATGTGTAATGTATGACTACGATCCCAACATTTAATCCATCATCTAAATAATCATCAGGTCCAAATAAGCATTAAAAGTCTAAACATGATATCTAACACGAATAAGGAAGCTCAAATAGTTATACTACAGTTTAAGGCATATTAGAAAAATAATATGTGTGTCTGTGTGTTCATAATATTATGTGTGACCATGGCCAAATCAAGTATATTAACAAGCTCAATAATAGTCCATTAGTATAATGACTCGGCTGGTCGTTTTGGATATTTGAGCTCTGTTCCCCTACTTGATGCTTTCTGTATGTATGGTTGTTGTCTCGTGACTTGCGGGGATGGTTGATTTGGTCTCGAGAAGGGTTGAAAATGATTTGAGACACTCAATCTCATTTTGGAAGTTTAAGTTGCTTGAGTTAACCAAGGTTTGGCTTTTGTGTAAACGATCTCAGATTGGTGATTTGATGGTTCCAATAGGTTCGTATGATGATTTTGGACTTATGCGTATGTTCAAATTTGGATTCAGAGATTCCTAGAAGGTTTTGGCTCTATTTGTCGAAAGTGATCAATTTGAAGGTTTGGAGAGTTTATAAGTTTGGCCGTTAGTTGACTTTGATGATATCAGACTGATTGGTATTCTGAAACTAGAAATAGGTTAATTTTTTGTTTGAAACTTATGTGCAAAGTTTGTTTGTGATCCGGATTGTTTAGGCTTGAATCGGGCGCTTGGTTGGCAGCTTGAGAGTTTTTATACTTTAAGAGATGTGCAACTTGGGTTTTAATATTCAATTCGTGTAATGTTATCGTATGTGTTTATAAGCTTTGGTTAGGTCCAGTTAGTATTTATGGACTTGTTGATATGATTGAACGGGGTCCCAGGTGGCTCGCGTGAGGTTCAAACCACGCTGAGCATTTTTGATGTAGCAGATTTTTGCTGGTGTCAAGCCTTTCATTGCAATCGTGGAGGTAGCATCACGATCGCGAAGTGCAGTTTGGGCTAGGGCAGTTTCTCTTTGTGTTCGCGGAAGGAGTCCCGCATTCAAAAAGAAGGATGATGGAAGCTGGAGGAAGCCTTCACGTTGGCGTAAGGCATGTAGCATTCACGGAGTGGCTAGGCATGTAAGTCTTCGTGTTCACATGTGTGACGCCATGTTCGCAAAAGAGGTGTCATGGGCGGCTTTCCAGCCATGCCCCATGACCCCTTGGGCACGCCCCGTGGCGTCCTAGCGAACCTCCCAATGCCTAGCGCCACGGACGGCCCCGTGGTCTTGGCCGCGCCAAGTGACAAGCGCGCAGGTGCCTCTATCGCCACACCGATATCCCTCGCGAGCACCAAGCCGCAGGCAGAAGCCAACAGCGCCGCGCGCGCAGACAACGCCGCGCGCGCAGACCGTGATGCCAAAGATACTGCTGCTGACAACGGACCTGCTGCTGCCTTATAGAAAACTAAGTCATTTTTATTGTAAATATAGAGTAGTTTTATTTCATGTACTTCCATTATGTTTCTCTAGCTTAGTCAAGTCTAGTCTTGTAACTTTGGATTATTTTTTTTAAGTACTATTAGGGGGGATCAAGTAATCAAAACTTTCTAGCAAGCAAGCAATTCTCTGTACTGGTGTCTCTCCCCCTCGACGGCGCGTTGCTTTTCTGTAATAGCTTTTATTAATGCAATTAAGCTTTCTTTCATTCTGAATTCTCATTTCTGTTCTCTCAATTGCTCTTGACATTGGTTTTCCCGTACGGCACTGACAATCTCGTCTAGCGTACGGAGGGGACCTCAGTTGGCGGACAGCAACTGCACTGACATCAGTTGCCTAGCCTTACGTCGCCCTTCCAAGGAATCTCAGGAAGGCGCCGCGTAACAGTTGGTATCAGAGCCATCGGACGAGGGAACGTATTGACATACCACCATTTCTGACCATGGTGAATCATGGGGACCGCATTGCGGCCCTCGAAGGGACGGTTGAGGTATTGCGGCCTATTATGGATACGGTGCCTGAACTAAGAACCAGCCTACTACAAAGGTTGGACGACCTGGATCGCAGGGTGCTTCAGGTCGAAGTTGACGTTGAAAACATCAGTCGCGACTCCGAGGGAGACCGGCAGACGGCAGCCACAGAGGCAGCCGAAATCTTTGAGAAATTCGAGGGGCTCCAACAGGAGCGCACCGAGGATTTAGCCCACAGGGCACAAGAGGCAGAAAAGGTGACTGCCATGCAACAAACCATTGACAAATTGACAGACCAACTCAATGTTGTCAACGCTGCTTTACAGGGCCTACTCCGAGGAGGTGGAAACCAAATCGGAGGTGCTGTGAACTCCGCTTCCGCGACAAAGAAGCTGAAAATTCCTAAGCCAAAGCCATACAGTGGAGCTAGGAATGCCAAGGAAGTGGAAAACTTCATCTTTGACGTCGAACAATATTTCGATGCTGTTGGGGATCTGGAGGAAGCTAAGAAGGTAGCAACTGCTGCCATGTATCTTCAGGGTGATGCTAAACTCTGGTGGCGTGTGAAGTACGAAGCCATCAACGCCGGTGAAGATGCTCTCGAGACATGGGCCGAACTGAAGGCAGCTATACGCCTGCAGTTCTTCCCCGAGAATGTTGAATATAATGCAAGGAGAAAACTACGGGAGCTCCGCCAGACAAAATCAGGCGGGACTACGTGCGAGAATTCTCCGCACTCATGCTCAGCATACGCGACATGGGGGATAAGGACAAACTCTTCACCTTCATGGAAGGGTTGAAACCTTATGCCCGCGTGGAGCTACAGAGACAAAGGGTAGATTTTCTTCCCAAGGCAATCCAAGCAGCTGAATGCCTTGGGGACTATCAAATGGAAGCTCGAAGGGACAGGCCTCAGCCGCCTGCCCGAGCAGGGTTCAAAGGGGGCCAGCCCAGCAGTGGTGGTCCTAGCAAAAATGGGGGAGATCGGAACTCAAACAAATCTAGAGCTCCTTCCTCCGGCAGCAACAGTGCTGCGTCAAACAACAATGATCGGGCGAGAAAGCCTCCTTCAGGATGCCGTCATTGCGGCGGTCCACATTGGAACAATGAGTGCCCATATGCACAGATGAATGCCCATCAGGCTATTGATGATGGGACTGATGACGACTCAGACGATGCGGACCAGACTGAACCAGTAGGTGCCTTCAATGCAATTGTGGGTTCCATTTCTGAGGCACTAGCGGAGACCAGTGCTGGTATTCGTAAGAAGAAGGACTCATGTCCCGTCACCAGGAAAGGGAAAAAGAAGGCGAATGAAGAGACTCCTCTTAAACAAGAGAGGACCTTAATGTTCGTCGAGATGAAGGTGAATGGCAAGCCCATTCGGGCTATGATAGACACGGGTGCTACCCACAACTACTTAGCCTCGACTCAGGTGGAGCGCCTTGGACTAGTTGTAGGGAAAGGTAAAGGTAGCGTCAAGGCTATCAACTCACCTCCCCAGCCGGTGGGTGGAATAGCTAAAGAAGTACCGGTGAAGCTTGGGCCTTACGAAGGAAAATTCAACCTGCGAGTGGTGATCATAGATGACTTCGAGTTGATTGTTGGGCTGGAATTCCTAAGGCAAACCAACACCATGCCTGTACCATTTGCAGACATGCTACTGATGATGGGTACCAATAGGGCCAAGCCCTGCATTATCCCGTGCCTGCCCATGAAGATGGCCGTTGAGAACATCTCAGCCTTGCAGTTGAAGAAGGGGGTCAAAAGGAATGAACCTACGTTCCTGGCAACCCTCTGCATTGAAGATATAGAACGCTCCTCGGGTCCCATTCCTGAACCCGTGAAGGAGTTACTACTGGAGTTTGAAGATGTCATGCCACAAGACATGCCAAAGCGGCTCCCGCCTAGGCGCACTGTGGACCATGAAATTGAGTTGGTGCCGGGCGCGAAGCCACCTGCCCGGGCGCCTTACAGAATGTCACAACCCGAACTCACCGAGCTTCGGAGACAATTGACGGAAATGCTTGATACAGGGATCATTGTACCCTCCAAGTCCCCATATGGGTCCCCTGTTCTATTCCAAAAGAAACATGATGGCAGCCTGCGACTCTGTGTGGATTATCGAGCTCTAAACAAAATCACCGTGAAGAACAAGTACCCTATTCCCCTAATGGCGGACTTGTTTGATAGACTGGGGGGTGCTACGGTGTTCACCAAGATAGATCTGAAGACAGGTTATTGGCAAGCTCGGATTACAGAGGGTGATGAACACAAGACGACCTGTGTGACAAGATATGGGTCGTACGACTTCCTGGTCATGCCGTTCGGCTTGACCAACGCCCCTGCTACGTTTTGCACTCTCATGAACCAAGTCTTCCGAGAGTACATCGACGAATTTGTGGTGGTCTNCCAGTTCTACATGGAAGATGGTTTTCTGAAAGTAAAAGGGAACCGACTTTATGTTCCTAAAGGAGGAGATTTGCGGAGGACTCTTCTAGCGGAATGTCATGATACTCCGTGGGCCGGCCATACCGGTGAAGAATGCACCATGGCGTTACTTCGTCGTGCCTATTATTGGCCTCAAATGGCCGATGATGTCGCTCAGTATGTGAAGACTTGCCTAGTATGCCAGAAGGACAAGTCGGACCGCTTGACACAAGCGGGACTCTTGGAACCACTCGCTGTCCCAAAGAGACCTTGGGAAAGCGTTTCCCTGGATTTCATCACCGGATTGCCCAAGGTCGGAGATCTCACAACCATCTTGGTTGTGAATAAGAATTTAGTAACTAATTTTGTTTTTCCTGTTTTTGTGTTATCTTCAGCATATGTTCTTGCAAAATATATTTGTCATTCTTACTTTACCCTTTTACTTTATTCTTTTCTTGGTTCTTTAGCGAGAGGATTGGGTATATGAGAGATGGCTTTGATGCTTATGAAATGCAAAATCATTAGCCTTGTCATCCTGATTGTATTTCTTTTAAATTTGTGTCCTAGGTGGCAATATGGAATCAAACCAATTGGATGAATCAACTTGGCTGGACCCAAGAGTAGATTTATCCTTACGCTTCCTAGAATGTTATTAGATTTGATACTTGTGGCCCTTGGATAGTGTTGTTCACTTTCTCATCCTTCTTGTAATTGCTCAGGTTGCTGATTCTATATCAAAATACTNGTTGATTTGGTAGGACAGGGCAAGACTCGCCAGTTCTACATGGAAGATGGTTTCTGAAGTAAAGGGAACCGACTTTATGTTCCTAAAGGAGGAGATTTGCGGAGGACTCTTCTAGCGGAATGTCATGATACTCTGTGGGTCGGCCATCCTGGTGAAGAACGCACCATGGCGTTACTTCGTCGTGCCTATTATTGGCCTCAAATGGCCGATGATGTCGCTCAGTATGTGAAGACTTGCCTAGTATGCCAGAAGGACAAGTCGGACCGCTTGACACAAGCGGGACTCTTGGAACCACTCGCTGTCCCAAAGAGACCTTGGGAAAGCGTTTCCCTGGATTTCATCACCGGATTGCCCAAGGTCGGAGATCTCACAACCATCTTGGTTGTGGTGGACCGGTTTTCCAAGTATGCCACCTTTATTGCAGCCCCACAATATATATCAGCAGAAGATACAGCTCGACTCTTCTTCTCTCATGTCGTCAAATATTGGGGCCTGCCAAAGACATTGTTAGTGACCGCGACTCACGCTTCACTAGCAACTTTTGGACCCAACTCTTCAAGTGCCTTGGGTCAAAATTGAGTCACAGCTCAAGTTTTCATCCGCAATCTGATGGCCAGACAGAGCGGTTCAATGGTATGTTGGAGGAATATCTCCGCCACTTTGTAACCGGATCGCAGAAGAATTGGGTGAAGCTTCTGGATGCTGCTCAACTGTGTTTCAATTCACAAAAGAGCTCTAGGACCAACAAAAGCGCTTTTGAAATTGCTACCGGACAGCAACCGCTACTCCCACACACTGTGAATGCACCAAACATGGCCAAATCTCCTCGAGCTGCCAGCTTCTCAAAAGAGAGGAGGTGGAATTTGGAGATAGTGCGGAGCTACCTTGTCAAAGCCCAAAAGCGGATGAAGAGGCATGCTGATCAGAATCGTCGCTTTGTTGAATATCAAGTAGGAGACAAAGTGATGGTCAAAATTCCAAAGCGGTACTTATTTGCAGGGGTCCATGACCCTCGCCTATTGCAAAAATACATTGGACCCTTGTCCATTGAAAAGCGTATTGGGAAGGTTGCATACCGGGTGGATACCCCAGCTTGGTGGAAAATTCATCCTGTCTTCCATGTCAGTCTCCTGAAACCTTTTCGGGAAGACACTGAGGATCCTTCAAGGAGCCAGCTTACAATACCCAGTATTCGAGGTCCCAATTCAACCGGGAAAAGGCGTGTTGATGCTATCCTTGATGACAGAGTGATTGATGCCTCAAGGAAAGATCACCAAGAGTTTTTGGTAAAATGGCAGGGCTGTGATGCAGCAGAGAATACTTGGGAGAGGGGAACAAACCTGAAAGCCTACAAGAGCCTCATTGAAGATTATTTTGCAAGTAAGGCGCCGAGGACGTCGCCAACTCAGGTGGGGGAGAATGTCATGGGCGGCTTTCCAGCCATGCCCCATGACCCCTTGGGCGCGCCCCGTGGCGTCCTAGCGAACCTCCCAATGCCTAGCGCCACGGACGGCCCCGTGGTCTTGGCCGCGCCAAGTGACAAGCGCGCAGGTGCCTCTGTCGCCCCACCGATATCCCTCGCGAGCACCAAGCCGCAGGCAGAAGCCAACAGCGCCGCGCGCGCAGATCGTGATGCCAAAGACACTGCTGCTGACAACGGACCTGCTGCTGCCTTATAGAAAACTAAGTCATTTTCATTGTAAATATAGAGTAGTTTTATTTCATGTACTTCCATTATGTTTCTCTAGCTTAGTCAAGTCTAGTCTTGTAACTTTGGATTATTTTTTTTAAGTACTGGATCAAGTAATCAAAACTTTCTAGCAAGCAAGCAATTCTCTGTACTGGTGTCTCTCCCCCTCGACACCGCGTTGCTTTTCTGTAATAGCTTTCATTAATGCAATCAAGCTTTCTTTCATTCCGAATTCTCATTTCTGTTCTCTCAATTGCTCTTGACATTGGTTTTCCCGTACGGCACTGACAATCTCGTCTAGCGTACGGAGGGGACCTCAGTTGGCGGACAGCAACTGCACTGACATCAGTTGCCTAGCCTTACGTCGCCCTTCCAAGGATCTCAGGAAGGCGCCGCGTAACAGAGGTTGTGAGGAAGGCTTCACATTCGTGAGGGTTAGGTCACGTTCTCAAAGTGCAATTTTTGGTAGACACAAATTTTACGCTTCGTAAATGCGAGGCATTGGCCACATTCGCGAAGAGTACCCCTGGGCAGTACATTTAAGTAAGGCTTTAAGGATTTCTACCCATTCTCTCATATTTTGAACCCTAGACTTGGAGAGGGGTGATTTTGCTAGGAGATTTTCATACTATACTTTAGTGTAAGCGATTTCTACTCATTTATGGTATTACTTCAAGAACATACATGGATTTTAAACACCTAAAATATGGAATTTGGGATGAAATTTGGGGGGGGGGGAGGGGGGTAGGGGGTCCTACAACTTAAGAGAGTGAAAATTGAGGTTTTGAGCTATGATTTAGACTTGGATTTGAATATCAAATACATATTTGGAGTCGTGGGGATATATATAATCAGGATCTATCCCTTGACTTGGGTTTGTGAGTTCGGTTTGACTTTTGTTGAGGTTTTGAGAATTAAATTAAGATTAAAGCATTGTCATACCTCCTTTTTCCCAGAAGGGGATAGGGATAGGGAGTTTTTCCAATTTAAGTGACATAAATCAAAATTGGATTATTTATTTATTTCAGAGTCACCACTTGGAATAATTTATGTTATCCCATGTCACCGGTTTATATTAAATCCCAAATCGAGGAAATTGACTCTATTTTTTGGTCCGCGAACATAGAAGACCGGGTAAGGAATTCTGTTAACTCGGGAGAAGGTTTTAGGCATTTTCGGGTTCCGTAATTTTAGCACGGTCGCTCAACTATTAATAATTGGCCTAATTATCTGATGTATTACATGTTTTAAACCTATTGTGCATTTTTAAACTTTTATAACCGCTTTTATTTATTTATGGAATTATTTTTGGAACAAGTTACGATTGTCGTCCACTTGTTTGTTTTGGAACACATTGCAAACTACGCTACATGAAATGCACCCGCGATTTGCGACATGTTTGTTTTATTATTGTTTGAAGTTGCGGTCGGGTCACATGAAATGCACACCCAAATTTGGGAATTATGTATCACGACTATGCCACGGGAATCGTACCCACAACCGTGATGATTATTTAATAAACGCGCCTAAAGCAAACTACGATGTTCATAAATTGATTATTTTTCTAAGGTTTGAGACTAAGGTATAAGGAGATCTATAGCTATAGAGTCATTTTGAGGTAGAAATACACTAAACCAGGTAAATCTTGAAGCTAACTTATATGGACAGTCAGAATATTGAACACTTAAAATTCAATTGAATTAAATTAAGGAATGGGTTGCTTTCAATTAATTATTTTAAATGAGAATTCATCTCAAGATAACATCACTATAACATAGTAGCAATTGATCTCCAAATAGTCTAAAACGTGATTGCAAGTGGGCTTGCAGTGAAGCCCAATGCGTTAAGTCCTAATCAGAACAAATCAACACTTAAAATAAATCTGCATTAATTCGTTCAAATTTCCAGATTTAAAAATGCCGAAACAAAGAGGATGAACAACTGAACTATTTAAACTGATCTAAAGCAAGACAAATTAATTATATTCTAACATTTACAAATCTGGCGAATTATAATACAATCATCAATAGGGATAATAGACATGAATCCTTAAATATTTACATGAATTGTTCATAAGGCTGATTAAACTGAAAAGGACATAACCAATCTTGTGTTTAAACTCCTTCGATGGATGACTCCAAATCCACCTTTTAGACTTAAATTCACCAATCTGATCCAACTGGTGGCCAGATCATCAAGTCATAGCCATGTAACCAGCACTAAACCAACTCAAACTCAACAAAAGTCCACCATATTCAACAAACCACTCTATAGTAAAACCTTTTTGAATTAATACGGAGTCTGCAAGGTTCAAACAAGGCTGAACCTATACTCATACTTTACAAAATTTAGTAGCTGACATTACATACTCCAAGTGTTGTTAATAGCTATTTAAACTAACATTTAGATTTAAGCAATCTCGGTCACTTTCCAACTTATAATCAGCTAGTTTATACATGAAATATCAACTCTAAAACAAACCCAATATCACAACATAATCGAGCTAAACATGAGATAGTTCGACAACTCTCAAGATAACCACACTGGTTCAAGTGACCAAATAGTAGAGCAAAAGGATTCTGATTTTCTTCATTTCAAAACCAAATAAACAAAAAAAAAAAAACACACATGAGTTTAATTAAGTCAAGAACTGCTAGTTTACATAATAAACATAAGGAAATGATGGCGGAAAATCAGAATTTTTCATGGAACAAGTAAAGAAATCAACTCATTTATGTCAAAACAAACTCAGATTTAAGATGAATACGTGATTACAGCAAGATAGACAAATAGAAAATAAATCTCTGGCTTTGGAAAAGAAGTAAAGAAAACTATAAATAGCAGAAAAACAGTAGCAGCAACCAGCAGCAGCAAAAACCAGAGTAAGTTGAGCTAAATCATCTTCTTAATAATAGAAATAGTAAACCATCCCAACAAAGAACTATTTTCTGTTTCTAAATATAGCTTTGAGACCCAGAAAAAGGAAATAAATCAGTAGGAAAATGAAGGTGCTTTAACCAGAATTCCTTGTATTCAAAGAGGCTTTTAGAGTGCATATGCTGATGAAAAAATGAAAATGTGTGTGTGAGTGAGGGTCTATTCTTTATATAGGCTGTATAAGGATAAGCAAAATAAGGAATATTCTATCCTAAATTTCAAAAATGTCAGATAGTACAACATCTTTTTTAACAGATTTGGTACAACTGTCTGTCCTTTTACCCAATTTCAGCATTTTCACACCAAAAAGAAGGACAACTGTCCAATACTAGAACCTTCTGATATTTAATCCGAAATTCCCCCACTTTTAACTTCCTAATTGACCCCTCTAAGTTCTGCTTAATACAAATAGCCACCTCAATGACCTAAACTCTGATTTTTAATGCACGTTAGTCCAAACAAAACAGAATGCCCCATTTTCAAATCCCATTGTCCCTTTAGCTTTCATTAATTACATACAGCTAACCAAAAGAACACACAAGTTCAGCAATAGTCTCAAACTAACCACTTCCAACCCCAAACGCCCCCTTAATTAATACCCCTCAACTGTCCCAGATTCCATTCAGTATTCAGTCATCAGAGATTAAAATTAATGGCTAAATCAAACAGAAAACAGCAGAAACAACTTATTAAATAAACCTAGCTAAATTGTTAAACTGATTCAATTAACCTAAAACAATGTAATTAACAAGTTAATCCTAAATTCACTGACTTAATCAACTCAATTAAACAATCCAAACAAAGTCAACACCTAACTGATAATTTAAAAATGGAAAAAGAAACAAAGTGATCTGAGGAGAAAGATATACTGATTTTGGCCGTGAACGTGACGACGAAAAGCCAAGGAACGACGAAGACGACGAAGTTTGGCCGGCCAGTGGTGAGTTGGTAAAATTTCGATGACTTCGAAATGAGCCGAAACTAACGTCAATCGATTGCTCTCGACAAGAACAATCGATTAACGTAAGTTTCAGGCCAAGACGAGCTGGTATCGCCCATAAAATTAGAAGAAAGAAGGATTAGGTTTTTTTGGAAATTTTAGATTTGAAATTTGGGAGATTTGGGTGATTATTTGGGGAAATTGGTGGGGGAATAATATTTAAGAGAGTGTGGAGGTTGTGCGGTATGAATTTGGGGTGGTTTGGAGGTGGTCCACCGGCATGAGGCGATTTTCGGGCGGGGAAGGACGGCGGAGCCGGTGAGGGGTTTAAAGGTGGCTAGGGTTAGTCTCTGAAAGAGAGAAGAGAGAATGAGGGGGGTGGTTTGGGGTTAGGTGGGTCTGTTTCGGACTCTTATAAGGGGTGGGGGTGTTGAGTTCTGGTATGTTCGATCAAGGAAGATCGACGGCTGAGATCGCCGTTACTAAAACAGCGTCGTTTGATTTAGTTGGGGGGATTGGACGGGACTGGGTTATGAGAACATGGGCTGGGCGTGGGTTGGACCGTTTTGGGTGATCTTTTGGGCCATTGGAATTGTTCTTTGGCCCAGACTTTAGACAACACTATTTTCCTTAATTCTCTTCTTTGTTTGGTTTTTTATTTTAAATCCCAAATTAATTAATTTAAAAAACTAGATTGGATCCTAAATCAAATCTAAATTATGAAATAACCCTAATTAACTAATTTTGATAGTTGAACAATTAATTAACTTTAAAATTAACGGAGGAACTTACTAATTTAAAACTAGAAACTAAAAAAAAATGTAAAAATGAACAATATTTTTGTGATTTTTATTTAATAAAGCAATTAATTAACAATTTAATCCTAAAATGCAATGCATGAAATTTTTGATATTTTTGTGGTGTTTTTCATAATTTTAAAGATATTAAATGTGCAAAAAAATGCAAACAATTAATCAAGAAAATCCTACAGAATGCTATAAAACCAAAAATAATTTAGAAAAACCTATTTTTTAATTTTTGTAGGAGTATTTCTAGTCGGGCAAAAATCACGTGCTCACAGCTGCCCCTCTTTGCTCGGAAACATGAAGAGTTTTCGGGCAAAGATAAAATAAGCAATTACGAGCGATTTTTGCCCGTTTGGATACTCCATGAGAAGCATTTTTGAAAAAGTTTGACCGAACCTTGCTTCGGAGGTTGCCTACATATCCTTGGCTATAAAGGAATCAGGTCAGTGTAGTTCTGAAAGTTTTGGTAGCTGGGACTACCGAATAACTGTGATTTCACTGCTGTTTCTGCTTGCTGAGCTCCTTATTACACCGAAATCAAAATGAAAAACTAAACTAACTAATCCTATCAGCTACGAGTTACAAGATTCCTATCTATAAACCTTCTAGAGCTTGATCTTGAGTCTTGGCTAGTTCTTCTTGCAAACTCTGATCTGAATCTTGATGCTTGTTAGCTGCAAGTGCTGTTTCATTCTTCTTCAGCTTCTCGGATCAAGGCGGGGCATGCAAAGCTTGTGACTTCAATCATGTCTTGAGCAGTCCACATCTTTTATCCGCTTCTACACTTTGAGTTCACTTCTTTTTCTTTTATTCTGGATTGAGATTTCTTCTTTTGATCGTCTCGAACCCTGTGTCTCGAGGTATAACCTGCTCAGACACCAAAACAAACAAACGAATAGAATTTTTCTGCCTTAGTTTCACTATGAAAAAATTTCGTGAGTTATTTGTAAGAAACTGTATACTATTTCATTATTGAAAGCGATAAAGATCAGGATTGTGTATTCTTGGAGAAAAGATTAGGGAATGGATCCCTGTATCTAAAATGAAATCAACTAGGGGTTGGAGACCCTAAATTTGAGAAATCACCAGGTTATGCTGGCCTCAACTTGGGAGTGGGACCCTATGTTGGAAAATCATCAGGTTGTGCTGGCATCAACTAGGGAGTGGGGCCCTATGTTGGAAAGGTCATCAGGTTATGTTGGCATGAACTAGGGAGTGGGACCCTATGTTGGAAAATCATCGGGTTATGCCGGAATCACTAGGGAGTGGGACCCTATGTTGGAAAAGCCATCACGTTATGCTGCCATCAACTAGGGAGTGGGACCCTATGTTGGAAATGTCATCAGGTTATGCCAGCATCAACCAGGGAGTTGGACCCTATGTTGGAAAAGTCATCGGGTTATGCCGGCATCAACTAGGGAGTGAGACCCTATGTTGGAAAAGTCATCAGGTTATGCTGGCATCAACTAGGGAGTGGGACCCTATGTTGGAAAAGTCATCGGGTTATGCCGGCATCAACTAGGAAGTGGGACCCTATGTTGGAAAAAATATCTGGTTATGCCGGCATCAACTAGGGAGTGGGACCCTATGTTGGAAAAGTCATCGGGTTATGCCGGCATCAACTAGGGAGTGGGACCCTATGTTGGAAAAGTCATCGGGTTATATCGACATCAACTAGAAAGTGAGACCCTATGTTGGAAAAGTCATCGGCTTATGCCGGCATCAACTAGGGAATGGGACCCTATGTTGGAAAAGTCATCGGGTTATGCCGGCATCAACTAGGGAATGGGACCTTATGTTGGAAAAGTCATCGGGTTATGCCAGCATCAACAATGGAGTGGGACCCTATGTTGGAAAAGACGCAGCTAGGGATTGGAGACCCTATACTACCATGATTTTGAATTTTTCTTGTTTTCTTTCTTTTTTTTTATTCTTTTCATTTCATTTTTTTAGAGAATGAGTAAAATGCAAGAAAGAATTTGGAGGAGACCTCCCTTTTGGAGTGATTATTGCTGCAGAGCTATTTTAGTCTCTGTGTGGTTTCCTTTAGTTGCACCTGCTTCTTGCAAGGTTGCTTCGAATTGCACCTGTTTTTCAAACAAAGAACAATTTGTCAGTTTGAAACAGTGGTTGGTTTTGTGGACTTGATTGTTTCAGTTACTTGATCTTGGCCCAGCTCATTCATAAAGATCTCCATTGCTTTCTTGCTCTCTTGGAATTGGTTTCATTTCTAAACCCCGGGGACCTTGACTTTTCTCGAACTTTCACATGATGGTTAACCCGTGTGGGACCTGGCCTTTTCCACCTTATTTTGCCTTTATGGGCATTTAACTTTGATTTCCTTCCTTTTCAAGAGTGCTTGACTCCGAAGCATCGTCCATCATGGCCAGTCAAGGTCGACTTTATGCACCTGCTGAGGCTAGGTACCTTTTTTGAATATTGGCTTTTTGTCAAACAAAACCCTGTAAATCAATCTAGCCATCTTTTCTTTGTTTTAATTCAGAACAGAAATAAGCCGAAAGGGATTCAAAGAAAAATAAACAATGGACAGGATAATGAATTTAAAATGAGAGGTGTCCCTTTCGGGGAAAGGAAAGAAAGACTTATCTGGAGTAAATGCGGACTTCAATGAACATGACATGCCTCTTAGACTGGATGCCCGAAACCGTCCAACTCTCCTAGACCCATCATAACTCATACCTCAAAACCGAGAAACCTTGCCAGGACTCTATCAATACCGATGGCTATAAGGATCCCCTTTTCGATCAGTGGTGCCCTCTGCGGGTTTTCACCAGCTGACCTCTCTCATTTCTCTTCTCACTGTCGCCTTATAGTGCTCTTTGCGAGTTTTCACTAACAAGACTCTCTCATTCTCAATTTCTCTGCTTACCATCGCCCTATGGTGCCCGTGTGGGTTTTCACCGATAAGACTCTCTCATTTTATTTCTCTCATTTGATTGTATCTGATCCAAGTAACCATATCCTCTAATTTTGAACATCTTTACCGATTGATCGGAAGAGCTTGAACAGGATTTGGGGTAAAAGAATTTGAATTGAATTACAACTTTGGAACCTTTCAGGCAAAACCATCGCCGGTCATTGTAACTTCTGCCCCAGTTTCAACTTTGGGGAAATGTGGGTTTTTTTTTGGTGTGACTAAAGCCCAGAGAAAGACTGCCTACGTATCCTTTCGGAATCAAGTCGAACATAGTTCAAGGAACTTTGTTTTTGATTTTCTTTTTTTTTTGTCTATTTTGTTTTGTTTTCTTTTTTCTCCTTTTTTTAATAGCACTTTTAGGTTTCAAAGAGGGTAATCAAAGAAAAGTAACCGGCTCAAAGGGTTTGCAAATGGTTGGCAGTGTTTGGGTAGCGAGAATGAAAGCCTTCGTCATCCCAATCGAAGAAATATTAATACCACAAAAGGGGTTAAACATAATACCTTTTGATCGCATCCGCATTGATAGCTGTTTCGGGGTCATTTCTTTCAATGTCTCCCAAGTACAATGCGCCTTTTGGCAATAGCTTTCTTATAATGTATGGACCTTTCCAATTTGGAGCAAACTTTCCTTTTGCTTCCTCATGATGCGGGAGAATACGCCTTAGAACAAGCTGCCCTACTTGAAAGTTTCTAGGATGCACTTTTTTGTTGTAGGCACGGGCCATTCTTTGTTGATACAACTGCCCGTGGCAAACTGCGGCCATCCGCTTTTCATCAATCATGGTTAACTGCTCTAAACGGGTCTTGACCCATTCATTATCCTCAATCTCAGCTTCAACAATGATTCGAAGGGAGGGGATCTCAACTTCTGCATGTATTACAGCTTCAGTGCCATAAAACAACAGATAGGGTGTTGCCCCAACTGATGTGCGCACAGTTGTGCAGTATCCCAACAATGCAAAAGGCAGCTTTTAATGCCATTGTCTAGAACTTTGAATCATTTTCCTGAGGATCTTCTTGATATTCTTGTTTGTTGCTTCAACAACACCATTAGCTTTGGGTCGATAAGGGGTAGAATTCCGATGCGTGATCTTAAATTGTTCGCATACCTTCCTCATCAAATGACTGTTCAGGTTTGCAGCATTGTCCGTAATGATAGTCTTAGGAATACCAAAACGACAGATAATGTTGGAATGCACCAAGTCCACCACCGCTTTCTTGGTAACGGCTTTGAAAGTGATTGCTTCAACCAACTTTGTGAAATAGTCAATGGTAACTAAGATAAATCTGTGCCCATTAGAAGCTTTCGGCTCGATTGGCCCAATGACATCCATACCCCAAGCAACGAACGGCCAAGGTGCTGACATAGGATGCGATTCTGAAGGCGGTGCATGAATCAGGTCACCGTGTATCTGACATTGATGGCACTTGCGGACAAAACTGAAGCAATCCTTTTCTATGGTCATCCAATAATAACCTCCCCGAAGGATTTTCTTTGCAAGGACATATCTGTTCATATGGGGTCCACACACTCCCGAATGCACTTCATTCATGATTTTTCTAGCCTCTTGGGCATCTACGCACCTCAAAAGATTCAAATCTAGAGTTCTTTTATACAAGACCTCTCCGATCAAGAAGAAACTGCCGGCGAGCCTCCTAATGGTTCTCTTTTGGTCTCCACTGGCTTGTTCGGGATATTCCTTTGTTTTCAAGAATCTCTTGATATCATGATACCATGGCTGAGTATCTGGTTCTATTTCAACTGCATTGCGGTAACCATGTCTTTCTCGAATTTGGATTTCCAGCGGGTCAATGTGGACATTGCCCGGATACAGCAGCATTGAGGCCAAAGTAGCTAGTGCATCAGCTAACTCATTGTGGAACCGAGGAATGTACCTAAACTCAAAGGACTTGAATTGTTTGCTAAGATCTTCTACATGTTGCCTGTATGGGATAAGCTTGATATCTCGGGATTCCCATTCACCTTGAGCTTGTCGAATAATCAAGTCAGAATCTCCCATTATTAACAATTCTTCCACATCCAGATCAATTTCCATGTTCATGCCCATAATGCAAGCTTCATATTCAGCAGTGTTGTTCGTACAAAATAACCGAAGTCGGGCTGTGGCCGGATAGTGCTGACCAGTGGATGAAATCAAATTGCCCCAATCCCGACACCTTTTGCATTCACAGCTCCGTCAAAGAACATTTTCCAGGCATTGGTGTCTTCTGGAATTGCCTCACCTGAATTTACTTCCTCGTCCGGAAAGTAAGTACTCAAGGGTTGATATTCATCATCAACAGGATTCTCAGCTAGGTGATCCGCCAAAGCTTGAGCTTTCATCGCTGTGCGGGTGACGTAGACAATGTCAAACTTAGTGAGCAGGATTTGCCATTTTGCTAGCCTTCCTGTGGGCATCAGTTTCTGGAATATGTACTTCAAGAGGTCCAATCTGGTTATGAGATAGGCGGTATAGGCCAACAAGTAATGCCTAAGTTTCTGGGCGACCCAAGTTAGGGCGCAGCAAGTTCTTTCCAACAAAGTGTACTTGGCTTCATAACTAATGAACTTCTTGCTCAAATAGTATATGGCTTGTTCTTTCTTCCCGGTTGCATCATGTTGCCTGAGAACACAACCAAAAGAATTCTCCAAAATTGTCAAGTACAAGAACAAAGGTCTTCCAAGCTCGGGTGGGACCAACACTGGCGGATTCGACAAATATTCTTTGATTTAGTCGAAAGCTTCTTGACACTCATCTGTCCATCTGATTGCCGCATCTTCTTCAATAGCTTAAATATGGGCTCGCAGGTGGTAGTCAGCTGAGCAATGAATCTCCTGATGTAATTCAATCTTCCAACAGACTAATAACCTCTTTCTTGGTTCTCGGAGGGGGAAAATCCCGAATAGACTTTATCTTTGTTGGATCTAGCTCGATGCCCCTCCGACTGACTATAAACCCTAAAAGTTTCCCACATGGAACTCCGAATGCAGATTTAGCTGGATTCAACTTCAAGTCATACTTACGCAGACGCTCAAAGAACTTTCTCAGATCCCGCACATGGTCGTCCTGCATTCTGGATTTAATGATCACATCATCCACATATACCTCAATTTCCTGGTGCATCATGTCATGAAAGATGGCAGTCATAGCTCTCATGTAAGTTGCCCCGGCATTCTTTAAACCAAACGACATGACCCTATAACAGTAAGTACCCCAGGGTATGGTGAAAGCCGTCTTTTCTGTGTCTTCTTCATCCATTAGAACCTGGTGATACCCAGCATAACAATCCACAAAAGACTGTATCTCATGTTTGGCACAATTGTCAGCAAGAATGTGGATGTTTGGTAATGGAAAGTGGTCCTTGGGGCTTGCTTTGTTCAAATCCCGATAATCAACACGCACTCGGGTTTTCCCATCTTTCTTTGGCACTAGGACCATATTAGCCAACCATGTGGTGTACCGGATCACTCGGTTCACACCAACTTTCAACTGTTTGGTGACTTCTTCTTTGATCTTATCACTAATGTCTGTTTTAAACTTTCTCTGCTTTTGTTGGACAGGTGGATAACCAGGATAAGTTGGCAATTGTGCACTACCAGATCAACACTCAGTCCTGGCATATCATCATAGGACCAGGCAAACACGTTTTTGAATTCGAACAAAAGTTGGATCAATGCATCTCTAGTTCTTTCATCAGTGTGAATGCTTATCATGGTTTCGTGGACCTCTTCCGGACTACCCAAATTAACTGGCTCGGTTTCATTTAAGTTTGGCTTAGGCTTATTCTCAAATTGTTCCACTTCTTGATTTATTTCCCTAAAAGCCTCATCTTCATCATATTCTGGTTCTTGATTCATTATTTCATAGTTAGACAACGTGTTAGGATCTCGGCATGAAGTCCGCAAGCATGTCATGTTATTTATGTCCGCATTATTAGAACTGAGAAGAGAGATAAGAAAAATAACAAAAGATCAGAAAGAATAATGGAAAGAGATTCATAGACGATGAAATATTGATTTCATTTCATTGAATTTGAAGATAGGAGGGTTTACATCGGAATTTAAAAGACAATAAACTAAAATCATTCGAGTTACACCCTGAAATAACTCAAAATGCAGAAAAGATGGCAAGACTGAACTACCGGGATTCCCGCCTGACTGGGAATGGAGTAGCCTTCCAATTTTGAAGCATAGCATTTGGCCCCAGATATTGCACCTCAGCAGTGCTTGAGCCTTCACCCGGTTGGACCATGTGAACCTCGTACAACATTTGCCTCATTGCCCCACAGATGTCCTCAATTTCTTCGGCCGTGAAGGCCTCTTCTTCTTCTTCTATATAAATTGGCTTAACAAACGTCCTGGCGAGATGCGGGACTGGCTGAGGCAGGACCTATCCATTGTTCTTACGTTCATTAGCCTAATTTACGTCGGCCTCTGTAGCCTGAAAGCCTATGCCAAAGAACTTCTCGCTGGCAGTCAAAGTGATAGGCTCTGTAATGCCTTGCAAAGATACCCCGAGCCCTTTCCCGGGCTTGTACCCATGTTTGATCATTTCACTGGAGACCATGATTGATGCGTTTGGTAAGCAGGGTTGAGGACATGGGGTTCCTTCCTTGCACTGGCCTGCGACCACGATCTCAAAAGCTTGGTAGACGATGTGTTCACTACCCTCTCTAGCCTCCAAGCATGGGATTGACGGGTCCTTGTAGATTGATTGTTCATCTTCTCCGTGGACCACTATTTCTTGGTTTCATGTTCGAACTTGACCATTTGGTGGAGAGTGGAGGGTACGACGCCCACAACATGGATCCAAGGCCTTCCTAGGAGAAAGTTATAGGAAGTGTCCATGTCCAGAACTTGAAATATGACTTCAAAATCTATAGGGTCAATAGTTAGGACCAAATCAATCTCCCCTATCGTATCCCGCTTGATGCCGTCGAAAGCACGTATGCAAACATTGTTGGGTCTAATCCTTTCAGTCCCAATTTCCATCATTCGTAATGTTGATAGAGGGCAGATGTCAACTCCAGATCCACCGTCCAACATAACCCTTTTCACATAATACCCTTCACACTTGACAGTCAAATGAAGGGCTTTGTTGTGGGCGGCCCCTTCTGGAGGTAAGTCATTTCGGCTGGAGGAGATTCGGTTGACTTCAAAAAATCGCTCTGCCATTCTTTCCAACTGTTCAACCGTGGTCTCGACCGGAACATACGCCTCATTCAGCGTCTTTAACAACACTTTCTGATGTTCATTTGAGCTTATCAATAGGGACAAAAGTGAGACCTGGGAGGGAGTCTTTCTAAGTTGATTAATTACAGCATAATCCGAGGTTTTCATCTTTCGGAAAAATTCCTCTGCTTCTTCAGCACTAACTGGCTTCTTAAGTGGAAACCGCTTCTGCTTTGTTTTGTTCAATTCTTCTAGATTGAGATACTTCCCAGATTGGTTCATTTCATTAACTTCTCCCATTATTTCCTTTCCTTTGTATGTGACCACTGCCTTATTGTAGTTCCAGGGGACGACATTGGGGTTTTTCATGGGACTCTGTGGTGCAGGACTAATAACCACGGGCTCAGTCAGCCTGGGTGAAATTATCGGCCTCCGCGCCACATAAGTCCCCTTTGGCACGTATATCTTTTGGCACCTTCAACGTGACTTTATTTTTCTCAAGCCTTTTGGGAGGGCTCAACACGAATTGTTCCTTTCTAGGGGCCCTAGGAACATAGAGAATGGCATCTTTGGGAGGTGCTGCCCCTGTCTTTGTTTCCACAGCCTTTTCTCTACTTTGGGGAGGGGAGTTGATCTTCTTCTCACCTCTAGCTTGTTTTGCTACCGCTTTGGGTTTCTTTTCTAAGTCGGCGATAGCAATGATAGCTTTCAAAGCTGGTTAAATTCTTTGTCCTCACAGATCATCCCAATGACCGGCCCATTGTTGTGAGCCGGCAATGGGTTATTAGTTACATTTGGGACTTCCTCGTCCCTCAACACTACCCGCTTCTGTTTTATCAGATTCTCGACTGCTCTTTAAAGGTTCCAACATTCTTCAGTGTCATGCCCTTCTGCCCCTGAGTGATAAACGCATCTGGTACCTGGCCGGTAGGACGACGATTCTGGGTTCTGCCTGTTTAGAGGTACAGGCTGTAACAGGCCCATTTGGACTAATTTGGGGAAAATGCTGGAATATGACTCACCAATGGGTGTGAAGTTAGATTTTTTGGGTGGTTCACGGGGACGGGTGTTATATTGGTAATTATTCTGTGCTGGACGTGGATTATACGGGGCTTGGTGAGGAGGGTTGTTTCTTAGAGGTGGAGCTCGATTCTGATTGTAATGTTATTGTGGCCGAATGTATGGCTGGGCGTTCATTACTGCATAAGGATGAGGGGCCATAGCATATGCTGCATCATGGTGGGGGTAGTAATATTGCGGGGGCCTGGGAGGGGAACCAAAATAACCTCGGGGTTGACGGGAATTCCTCAAGCTTGAAGCTATCATAGCTCCCTCTTCTTTCTTTTTCCGGTTTGCTAAACCCCCCGACCCGCTCTGGATAGCTTGGGAAGTGGCTCTTATAGCTGATTGGATCATGATGCGACCTGTTTTCAAACCATTTTCTACCATTTCTCCAATCTTTATGGCTTTTGCGAACGGTTTGCCCATGGCAGACATCATGTTTTGGAAATAATCGGCCTTTTGGGCCTGCAAGAAGACACTGACAATCTCAGCCTCATCCATTGGGGGTTTTACCCTGGCCGCTTGTTCACGCCATTTGATAGCGTATTCTCCGAAGCTTTCTGAAGATTTCTTTTTGAGGTTAGAGAAAGAATTTCTGTCCGGAGCTATGTCCACATTGTACTGGAATTGTCTGACAAAATCCCGGGCCAGGTCGTCCGATATGTGCCAATGGGAGATGTCCTGGTCCATATACCAGTCTGATGCAATTCCGGTTAAGCTCTCCCCGAAATAGGCCATCAAAAGTTCTTCCTTTCCGCCCGCCCCTCTTAGCTGATTGCAATATCTTATCAAATGGGCGATCGGGTCTCCATGCCCGTCATATCTTTTGAATTTTGGCATTTTAAAGCCAATGTGCAGATGAACGTGAGGAAACATGCACAGATCGGCGTACGAGACACTCTTTTGGCCACTCAGGCCTTGCATGTTCTTGAGACATTGTTCGATGCTTTTCATTTTTTGAGTTATCTCTTCTTGCTCAGGGTTCTTCACAGTTCGTTCTTGTTCCATGGGAGACTCATACCGGGGGTATTGAGGGTAGGAGTTTGGGGTGACATGAGCCGTGTCTAGTTGAAATTGTGGTACTTGGAAAGTGAAGGTTGACGGTTCGAAACATGGCCTAGGGACAGTTGGCTGTGCCGTAGTAGAGGATGGTGGTACGGTGAATATTGTAGAAGATACTCCCGAAAACGGTGCTTGGGGATGAACCTCAGAAGGCTTACTGGTGAAATTAGCTGACATAGTGGGGTACCCGAACGGGATGAACGGGTTGGTTACGGGAATAGGGGTGTTGGAGGTTCCACTTGTCCTGGGAATCAGTTCGGGAAATCCAGGGATTGAACTGGGCAGTTCTCTGCCATTAGACCAAGCGTCCCACATCTCCATCATGCAGCAACGCAGTGTTTTCTTCAGCAGTTGCTGACTCTGAGGTCGGGATAACCGATACCGGGCTATCCTCTGAGGGGTTAATAATTGGTAGATGACTCTCTAAGCTCGAATTCTGAACTCCGAACCAAAAGTTCTGGGTTCTTATCCCCAGCAGAGTCGCCAGAGCTGTCACACCTCCTTTTTCCTGGAAGGAGATAGCGATAGGGAGTTTTTCCAATTTAAGTGACATAAATTGAAATGGAATTATTTATTTATTTCAGAGTCGCCACTTCGAATAATTTATGGTGTCCCAAGTCACCGGTTTATTTTAAATCCCAAATCGAGAAAATTGACTCTATTTTTTGGTCCGCGAACATAGAAGACCAGGTAAGGAATTCTGTTAACCCGTGAAAAGGTGTTAGGCATTCCCGGGTTCCGAGGTTTTAGCATGGTCGCTCAACTATTAATAATTGGCCTAATTATCTGATGTATTACATGTTTTAAACCTATTGTGCGTTTTTAAACTTTTATAACTGCTTTTATTTATTTATGGAATTATTTCTGGAACAAGTTACGATTGTGGTACACTTGTTTGTTTTTGAACACATTGGAAACCACGCTACATGAAATGCACCCGCGATTTGCGACATGTTTGTTTTATTATTGTTCAGAGTTGTGGTCAAGTCACATGAAATGCACACTCGAATTTGGGAATTATGTATCACAACTATGCCACGGGAACCGTACCCACAACCGTGATGATTATTTAATAAACGCGCCTAAATCAAACTACGATGTTCATAAATTGATTATTTTCTAAGGTTTGAGACTAAGGTATAAGGAGATCTATAGCTATAGAGTCATTTTGAGGTAGAAATACACTAAACCAGGTAAATCTCGAAGCTAGCTTATCTGGACGGTCAGAATATTGAACACTTAACATTCAATTGAATTAAATTAAGGAATGGGTTGCTTTCAATTAATTACTTTGTATGAGAATTCATCTAAAGATAACATCACTATAACATAGTAGCAATTGACCTCCAAATGGTCTAAAACATGATTGCAAGTGGGCTTGCAGTGAAGCCCAATGCGTTAAGTCCTAATCAGAACAAATCAACACTTAAAATAAATCTGCATTAATTCGTTCAAATTTCCAGATTTAAAAATGCCGAAACAAAGAGGATGAACAGGTGAACTATTTGAACCGATCTAAGGCAAGACAAATTAATTACATTCTAACATTTACAAATCTTGCGAGTTATAATACAACCATTAATAGGGATAATAGACATGAATCCTTAAATATTTACATGGATTGTTCATAAGGCTGATTAAACTGAAAAGGACATAATCAATCTTGTGTTTAAATTCCTTCCTTGGATGACTCCAAATCCACCTTTTAGACCTAAATTCACCAATCTGATCCAACTGGTGTTTAGATCAGCAAGTCATAGCCATGTAGCCAGCACTAACCATCTCAAACTCAACAAAAGTCCACATACTTCAACAAACCCACTCTATAGTAAAACCTTTTTGAATTAATACTGAGTCTGCAAGGTTCAAACAAGGCTGAAACTATACTCATACTTTATAAAATTTAATAGCTGACATTACATACTCCAAGTGTTGTTAATATCTATTTGAACTGACATTTAGAATTAAGAAATCTCGGTCACTTTCCAACTTAATCAGCTAGTTTATACATGAAATATCAACTCTGAAACAAACCCAAAATCACAACATAATCGAGCTAAACGTGAGATAGTTCGACAACTCTCAAGATAACCACACTGGTTCAAGTGACCAAATAGTAGAGCAAAAGAATTCTGATTTTCTTCATTTCAAAACCAAATAAACAGAAAAAAAAATACAAATGAGTTTAATTAAGTCAAGAACTTCCAGTAACATAAGGAAATGATGGTGGAAAATCAAAAAATTTCATGGAACAAGTAAAGAAATCAACTCATTTATGTCAAAACAAACTCAGATTTAGGATGAATACCTGATTACAACAAGATAGACAAATAGAAAATAAATTTCTGGCTTTGGAGAAGAAGTAAAGAAAACTATAAATAGCAGAAAACAGCAGCAACAACCAGCAACAACAAAAACCAGAGTAAGTTGAGCTAAATCATCTTCTTAATAATAGAAATAGTAAGCCATCCCAACAAAGAACTATTTTATGTTTCTAATATAGCTTTGAGACCCAGAAAAAGGAAAGAAATCGGTAGGAAAATGAAGCTGCTTTTTCCAGAATTCCTTGTATTCAAAGAGGCTTTTAGAGTGCATATGCTGATGAAAAAATGAAAATGTGTGTGTGAGTGAGGGTCTATTCTTTATATAGGTTGTATAAGGATAAGCAAAATAAGGAATATTCTACCCTAAATTTCAAAAATTTCAGATAGTACAGCATCTTTTTTAACAGATTTGGTACAACTGTCTGTCCTTTTACCCAATTTCAGCATTTTCACACCAAAAAGAGGGACAACTGTCCAATACTAGAACCTTCTGATATTTTATTTGAAATTCCCCCACTTTTAACTTCCTAATTGACCCCTTTAAGTTCTGCTTAATACAAATAGCCACCTCAATGACCTAAACTCTGATTTTTAATGCACTTTAGTCCAAACAAAACACAATGCCCCATTTTCAAATCCCATTGGCCCTTTAGCTTTCATTAATTACAGACAGCTAACCAAAAGAACAAACAAGTTCAGCAATAGTCTCAAACTAACCATTTCCAACCCCTAACGCCCCCTTAATTAATACTCCTCAACTGTCCAAGATTCCAATCAGTATTCAGTCATTAGAGATTAAACAATTAATGGCTAAATCAAGCAGAAAACAGCACCAACAGCTTATTAAATAAACCTAGCTAAACTGTTAAACTGATTCAATTAACCTAAAATAATGTAATTAACAAGTTAATCCTAAATTCACTAGCTTAATCAACTCAATTAAACAATCCAAACAAAGTTAACACCTAATTGATAATTCAAAAATGAAAAAAGAAACAAAGAGATATGAGGAGAAAGATATACTGATTTTGGTCGTGAACGTAACGACGAACGAGGTAAGCCAATGAACGACGAAGACGACGAAGTTTGGCCGTCCAGTGGTGAGTTGGTAAAATTCTAATGACTTCGAAATGAGCTGAAACTAGCAATCGATTAACGTAAGTTTCAGGCCAAGACGAGCTGGTATCGCCCATAAAATCAGAAGAAAGAAGGATTAGGTTTTTTGGAAATTTCAGATTTGAAATTTTGGAGATTCGGGTGATTATTTGGAGAAATTGCTGGGAGGGGGGGGGGGGGGTAATGTTTAAGAGAGTGTGGGGGTTGTGTGGTATGAATTTGGGGTGGTTTGGAGGTGGTCCGCCGCCGTGAGACGATTTTCGGGCGGCGGAGGACGGCGGAGCCGATGAGGGGTTTAAAGGCGGCTAGGGTTAGTCTCTGAAAGAGAGAAGAGAGAATGAGGGGGTGTTTTGGGGTTAGGGGGGTCTGTTTCGGACACTTATAAGGGGTGGGGGTGTTGAGTTCTGGTCTGTTCGATCAAGGAAGATAACGGTTGAGATCGCCGTTACTAAAACAACGTCGTTTATTTTAGTTGGGGCAATTGGACCGGACTGGGTTATGAGAACATGGGCTGGGCGTGGGTTGGACCGTTTTGGGTGATCTTTTGGGCTATTGGAATTGTTCTTTGGCCCAGACTTTAGACAACAGTATTTTCCTTAATTCTCTTCTTTGTTTCTTCTTTTTTTTATTAAATCCTAAACTAATTAATTTAGAAACTTACATTAGATCCTAATTCAAATCTAAATTATGAAATAACCTTAATTAACTAATTCTGATAGTTGAACAATTAATTAACTTTAAAACGAATGGAGGAACTTACTAATTTTAAACTAGAAACTAAAAAAAAATATAAAAATGAACAATATTTTTTGTGATTTTTATTTAATAAAGCAATTAATTAACAATTTAATTCTAAAATACAAACACAAACCTAAAATGCAATGCATAAAATTTTTGACTTTTTTGTGGTATTTTTCATGATTTTAAAGATATTAAAATGTGCACAAAAATGCAAACAATTAATCAAGAAAATCCTATAAAACCAAAAAAAATTTAGAAAAACCTATTTTTTAATTTTTGTAGGAGTATTTCTAGTCGGGCAAAAATCACGTGCTCACAAGCATTATTGTTTAGAATTGATTCCTATTGCTTTTTTTTTGACATTATTGAGTTGTTTTTTGCTGATTTGAGCCGGTTGGAGGAGATTTCTAAGGGAAAGGCGTTCTTGGAATATTGATATTGCTCGTTTGAGGTAAGTATCTTGCCTAATCTTGTTGTGAGGGAATACACCTTAGGATGTGACCTTATTTGGCTAATTAAATGTGTGAAAAACGATGTATACGCGAGGTGGCGAGTGTATATGCGGGCGTTATGTATGATTTTTGACTAGATTGGACTTTAGGTCTCTAATATGCCTTGTTTGGACTGTGTGCTTCCTATGATTCATATTTTGTTTGCCTGTATGACTAAGAGAACTTCTTGAATCATGTTAGAAACCATGAGTAGGCCTTGATTTCCTGATGATCATGATGCTTGTTATCATTTGGCGTACCCGCCTAATCTGATTCGTAGTTGTACACTTCGCACATGCATGCATTTTAACATGCTATTTTTCTCAGTTTATAAGTATGTGATTTGATACTCGTTGTTCGTATACATATTTTCTTGTATATTTTTTCTATAATATGGACTGGTTTGATAGCACGTGAGTTGTCCGTAGGATGATTATGATTTGGCACATGAGTTGTCCGTGTTGTTGCCTTGATGTGTCACGTTAGTTGTCCGTGCGATTGTTATGATAAGAACACATGAGTTGTCTGTGCAGTGGTTGTGATTATGGCACGTGAGTTATCCGTGTAGCGTGTCAGAACACATGAGTCGCCCTCTCATATTTCTCTCTTGATGGCGTACACACGGATTATAGAAACTGATCAGTGTTTGGGTCATCAAATATCTTCTCTTCGTGTTAACTCCTTGGATGTATACATGATTTTATTGCATATAGTTGCCCTGAATCGCACACGCAAGTATACACGGTCAATCAAGTAATAAAGAGTGAGTAGAGTATCGTTTCCACGAGGACTTGTGATCAACTATCAACTAAATCAATCAATTTCTAATTTATCGAGTCAAGAACAATTTCAAGAGATTTTTGTTTCTAACTAAAGTTGCGATTAAAAGAAAAACTAGTTAATTATCACACTTAGCAAGAAGATTTTTTATTCAATGAGAGGTAAGATTCCAGGGTCATAGTTGGATAACAATCCTACTAAATTCTTTAATCAACTCGACATATTAATTTATCTAAGTTATTAACCTTCAAGAACAATAATACTCGTAGAAATTTGACAACTTCTACTCGCCCATTCAATTTATTCTAAACCATATATTACTATGAGATTAGAGATAAAAAGAGCGCTTTAACAATTTCTTGCACAATTGTTACGACCCTAAACCTGGACCCGTGATGGCGCCTCTCGTGAAGACAAGGCCAGCCGACACACTTCTAATTCACTTAAAGCAATTAAAATAATAAATACTAAGTCTTTAACAGAACTAAAATCCCAAAATAAACACTGAACAGTACGAATTGCGGAATTAAAACCAACACAGCCCGACATCGGGATATCACCAGTCATGAGCATCTAAAGTAATACTACAAGTCTAAAAGTCTACTCCACTACTACATAACTGAATCATAAAGGAAATAAGATAGAGGGAGAATGCACTAGGCTGCGAATCGTCGGACAGCTACCTAGTAAATCTCCGAAAATCTGCTGGACAGCTCTCAACCCTCGCTAGCAGGACCTGTAGCGCCCGAATCTGCACACAGGGGTGCAGGGAGTAAAGTGAGTACTCCAACTCAGTGAGTAATAACAATAAATGAAGGCTGAGCGATATAAAATCACGTTAAACACAACAATAAGCTATAAGAGGAGAATAAAATCAGTACACACAATTAAACAGTGAAATCTCATAAAACACCTTTTAAGCAGTTAAACAAATAAAGGAAAAACAGCTAGAAAAGGTAAACACATGAGAACCGCCCCTCGGGCACAATAACAACAGAATCAGCCCCTCGGGCAATATCACAGAACAATACCAGCCCCTCGGGCTATAACTCATATCACAATGGGTACCCGCGCTCACTGGGGGTGTACAGACTCCGGGAGGGGCCCCTTACGGCCTAAGCGCAATATCAAGCCATCTCGTGGCATAATCAAACAGGCTCTCAGCCTCATATCAATCATAAGCCACCTCGTGGCGTGCAATCTTAGGCCCTCGGCCTCATTATCATAATCAGTGTATCACCGCTGCGGCATGCAGCCCGACCCAAAAGTATCCTCACAACACAGGCCCTCGGCCTTACTCAGTCAGAATCTCATAAGCCCCTCGGGCAACAGTAAACATGATGCTCAGCTCAAAATATTTTTTAAAATATCATTTAAAGGGTTTAAAAAAGAGTAAGCATGGATGAGTTATGAAAACAGTAAAACATAGTATGACTGAGTGCAAGTATAAAGTCAAAACAGTGAGGAAATAGCAGTAAATATCCCCTAAGGGTCCGAACAGTTGGCACGAAGCCCAAATATGGCATTTAGCCCAAAACATGATAATATCAGACAATTTGCAGTCAACTACGCAGTAAACAACCATACGGGATGGACTAAGTCACAATCCCCAACGGTGCACGACCCCACGCTCGTCATCTAGCGTGTGCGTCACCTCAACATAGACTAACGCTGTGTAATTCGGGGTGTCATACCCTCAGGACAACATTTAAAATCATTACTCACCTCAATCCGGCCCAAACTCTAGCTCGCGATGCCCTTGCCCCTCGAATCGGCCTCCGGATGCTCCGAATCTACCAATATCAGAACGTAATCATCAAAATATGCTTAAGGGACGAAGCCCACTCGAAAATAATTGAAAAACAACACAAATCCCAAAATTACCAAAACCCGAACCCCGGGCCCACGTTTCGGAATTCGATAAAATTTACATCATTAGATTCCTTATCACCCCACGAGTTCATACATATCAAAAGTTCCAAAATCCGATCACAAATGGTCCTCCAAATCCTCAAGTCTAGGTCTCCAATGCTAAGCCCTAGTTTCCCCAATTCTAACCCTTAAATTCCATTAATTTCAGCCTTAATCCGTGAATTAATACAATAGGAACGAGTTTTTAGGTCCAAAATCCTTACCTCAATGAGTTCCCCTTGAAATCCTTCTTCAAATCGCCTCAAAAGCTCCAAGAATCGACTAAAAATGGTGGAATAGTTCTGAAAATCGCGAAGGAAATAACTTATATGTTCTGGTCCAGGGTTTTCGCATCTGCGACCAAATTCCCGCTTTTGCGGTACCTTATTTGCGGTCCTTGAACCGCTTCTGCGGTTTTCACTTAAGCTCCGCCTTTCTGCATCTGCGATGCCCAATCCGCACCTGCGCCATCGCAAGTGCGGTCACACAACCGCTTATGCGATCACAGCCAAACGCACCTCTGGCCCCATCTGCAGCCCCCTTATCGCTTCTGCGAGACCGCACCTGCGGTCACCTAGCCGCAGGTTCGGATATGACAGTAATTAGAACGCTTCAGCTGCCAAACCTCTTCCAATCTTCCCGTCAACCATCCGAAATCACCCCGAGGCCCCCGGGACCTCAACCAACGGCACAAACACATCTTATGCTACTATTCAAACTTATACCAACCATCAAAACACCTCACACAACATCAAAACCACCAAAACACATCGAATTCAAGCCTAAGGTTCTAAAATCTTCCGCATTCCGCTTTTGATCAAGAAGTACACCAAACCAAGTCTGAATGACCTCAAATTTTGCACAAACATCGCAAATGACATAACGAAGCTATTGCAACTTCCGAAATTCCATTCCGACCCCTATATCAAAATCTCACCTATCAACCGGAAAACGCCAAAAACTCAATTTCGCCAATTCAAGCCTAAATCTACTCCGGACCTCCAAAACACATTCCGATCACGCTCCTAAGTCCCAAATCATCTCCCAAAGCTACCGAACCATCGGAACTCACATCCGAGCCCTCTAACACATAAGTCAACATCCGGTTGATTTTTCCAACAAGCTTTCTTAAAAGAGACTAAGTATCTCAAACCTTCTCAAAACCTTTCCGAACCCGGGCCAACCAGCCTGATCACCTATAGAACGACAAACAAAGCAAATAGAAGCAGAAATGGGGAAAATGGAGCAGTAACTCATGAGACGACCGGCCGGGTCGTCACATCCTCCCCCTCTTAAACAAACGTTCGTCCTCGAACGAGTCAAGAAACATACCTGAAGCCTCAAATAGGTGAGGATATCTGCTCCGCATCTCCCGCTCGGTCTCCCAGGTAGCCTCCTCCACGGGCTGACCTCTTCACTGCACTTTCACTGAAGCTATATCCTTTGATCTCAACTTTCGAACCTGACGCTCCAAAATAGCTGCTGGCTCCACATCATAAGTCAGATCGCCCTCTAGCTGAACCGTGCTGAAATTCAGAACATGAGACGGATCCCCAATATACTTCCGGATCATAGAATCATGAAACACCGGGTGCACACTCGATAAGCTGGGTGGCAAAGCAAGCTCATAAGCCACCTCCCCAATCATCCGAAGTACCTCAAAAGGCCCAATGAACCGTGGACTCAATTTACCCTTCTTTCCAAATCTCATTACACCCTTCATGGGTGAAACCTTCAACAAAACCTTCTCACCAGCCATGTAGGACACATCCCGAACCTTCCGGTCCGCTCTTTTGTCTCGACTGCGCTGCACGAAGCCTTTCCTGAATCACCTTCACCTTGTATAAAGCATCTTGTACCAAATCTGTACCCAATAGCCTAGCCTCGCCCGGCTCAAACCAACCAATGGGAGATCTACATCGCCTCCCATACAAAGCCTCATATGGAGCCATCTAAATACTTGACTGGTAACTATTTGTTATAAGAAAACTCTGCGAGCAGTAGAAATTGATCCCATGACCCTCCGAAATCAATGACACAAGCGCGTAACATGTCCTCCAAAAAATTCGCTTTTTATGATTACATCATTGCCCGTCCGTCTGAGGGTGAAAAGCTGTGCTCAACTCAACCTGAGTAGCATACTCTCGCTGTATAGACCTCCAAAACTGTGAATTAAACTGAGTGCCCCGATCTGAAATGATGGAAACTGGGACACAATGCAAACGAACAATCTCCCGGATATAGATCTCTGCTAACCGCTTTGAAGAATAAGTAGTACAGATAGGAATGAAGTGCGCGGACTTGGTCAGCCGATCCACAATCACCCAAATAGCATCGAACTTCTTCAAAGTCCGTGGGAGCCCAACTACAAAGTCCATGGTGATCCGCTCCCACTTCCACTTTGGAATATCCATCCGCTGAAGCAAGCCACCCGGTCTCTGATGCTCATATTTCACCTGCTGAAAATTGAGACACCGAGCTACAAACCCCACAATGTCTTTCTTCATTCTCCTCCACCAATAATACTGTCTCAGGTCCTGATACATCTTCGCGGCACCTGGATAAATGGAATACCGCGAGCTATGGGCCTCCTCCAGAATCAACTCCCGAAGCCCATCTACATTGGGCATACATATCCGGCCCTGCATCCTCAACACCCCATCTTCACCGATAGTCATATCCCTGCCATCATCATGCTGAACTCCGTCCTTAAGGACAAGCAAATGAGGATCATCATACTGGCGCTCTTTGATGCGCTCATATAAGGAAGACCGAGAAATCACACAAGCCAATACCCGACTGGGCTCCAAAATATGCAACCTCACGAACCAATTGGCCAAGGCCTGAACATCAACTGCGAGAGGTCTCTCCCCAGCTGGAATATACGCCAAACTCCCCATACTCACCGCCTTTCGGCTCAAAGCATCGGCCACCACATTGGCCTTCCCCGAATGATACAAGATGGTAATGTCATAATCTTTAAGCAACTCCAACCACCTCCGCTGCCTCAGATTGAGATCCTTCTGCTTGAACAAGTGCTGGAGGCTTCGATGATCAGTATACACCTCACAAGACACACCATACAAATAATGCCTCCAAATCTTCAACGCGTGAACAATGGCAGCCAACTCCAAATCATGAACATGGTAGTTCTTCTCATGAGGTTTCAACTGACAAGAAGCATAAGCAATAACTCTACCCTCCTGCATCAGAACACACCCAATACCAACTCTCGAAGCATCACAATACACGGTATAAGAACCTGAAGCTGATGGCAATACTAACACTGGAGCTGTGGTCAAGGCAGTCTTGAGCTTCTAAAAGCTCTCCTCAGACTCATCAGAACACTAAAATGAAACACCCTTCTGAGTCAACTTGGTCAAGGGCGATGCAATAGATGAAAATCCTTGAACAAACCGGCGGTAATAACCCGCCAATCCAAGAAAACTGCGAATCTCTATGGCTGAGGACCGTCTGGGCAAACTCTAAACCGCCTCTATCTTCTTCGGGTCAACCTGAATACCCTCGCTGGACACCAGCCAAGAAAGCCACTGAACCGAGCCAAAACTCACATTTGGAGAACTTTGCATAAAACTTCTCCTCCCTCAATCTCTGTAACACCACTCTAAAATGCTCCGCGTGCTCCTCCTGACTACGCGTGTATACCAAAATATCATCAATGAAGACTATGAAAAATGAGTTGAGATACGGAAGGAACACGCTGATCATCAAATGCATGAACGCTACTGGGGCATTGGTCAACCCGAAAGACATCACCAAGAACTCATAATGACCATATCAGGTCCTGAAAGCTGTCTTAAGAATATTTGAGTCCCTGATCTTCAACTGGTGATAACCTAAGTGGAGATCAGTCTTGGAGAACACTCTCACTCCCTGAAGTTGGTCAAATAAATCAGCGATGCGAGGCAAAGGATACTTGTTCTTAATTGTTACCTTGTTCAACTGCCTGTAATCAATGCACATTCTCATCGTGTCATCCTTCTTCTTCACAAAAAGAACCGGCGCACCCCACGGTGACACACTAGGACAAATGAACCCCTTGTCAAGGAGCTCTTGAAGCTGCTCCTTTAACTCCTTCAATTCCGCTGGTGCCATACGATACCGAGCAACAGAAATGGGCTGAGTGCCCGGCACCAGATCAATACCAAAATCAATATCCCTGTCCGGTGGCATGCCCGGCAGGTCTGCAGGGAATACGTCGGGAAAATCTCTCACAACTGGAACAGAATCAATACTGGGAGCCTCTGCACCGACATCCCTCACAAATGCTAGATATGAAAGACAACCCTTCACAACCATACGCTGGGCCTTCAAGAAAGAAATCACCCGACTGGGAACATAATCGGTCGAACCTCGCCACTCAATCCGTGGCGCACCAGGCATAGCCAAAGTCACTGTCTTGGCATGACAGTCCAGAATAGCCCGGCACGGAGATAGCCAGTCCATGCCCAAAATAACATCGAAATCCACCATGCATAACAACAATAGATCCACCCGGGTCTCCAGACCCCCAATAGATACAACACACAACTGGTACACACGGTCTACCACAACTGTATCGCCCACCGGCGTAGAGACATGAACAAAAAAAATAAGGGACTCGCAGGGCATGTCCAAATAATGGGAAAAATAAAACGACACATAAGAGAAAGTAGAACCAGGGTCAAATAACACAGAAGCATCCCTGCGGCAGACTGAGATAATACCTGTAATCACTACATCTGAAGCAATTGCATTAGGCCTAGCTGGAAATGCATAGAAGCGGGCCTGACCATCACCAGATCGACCTCCCCCTCAGGGGCGACCCCTAGATGACTGTCCCCTACCCCTAGCTGGCTGGGTGGATGGTGAAGTGACTGGAGCTAAAGCTGATGGCTGACCCCTCTACTGAGATGAACCCCCAAGACGATGAGGATAATGCCTCCATATGTGACCCATCTCTCCACACCCATAGCAACTCCCGGGTGCTAGAGACGGGGACTGATGGGAACCCCTAGCACCAAAATGACTAGCAGATGCACCTGGCATAGAAGAATCCTGAACTGATGGAGCACGGGACGAACCCTGGACTGGAAGTGCACTGAGTGAGGAATGACCCTGCTGAGAACCGTGAGAACCATGGCTTGATGATGCCCCACGATAACCTAGGCTGGCTGACTGAGCATGCCTGAACTGACGGCCTCTGTCGTGCTGATACTGACCCCTCGAAGGAGCACCCCCAAAACTACCATGACCTCGAGGCCTCTTGGCCTCCCTCTCCTCGCGCTCCTGGCGACGAACTAACTCAATCTCACGAGCAATATCCACAACCTCCTCACACGTAGCACCGGACACTCTCTCCCTAGTCATGAGAACCCGAAGCTGGTAGGTGAGGCCATCAACAAACCTCCTGATCCTCTCCCTCTCCATAAAAACCAGCCAAATAGCATGTCGAGCTAACTCTGAGAACCTCATCTCGTACTGTGTAACAGTCATATCCCCTGTCTCAACTGCTCGAACTGCCTACGCAGCTCCTCCCTACGGGACTGTGGAACATACTTCTCCAAAAATAGAGCGGAGAACTGCTGCCAAGTAAGAGGTGCCGAACCAACAGGCCTACGCCTCTCATATGCCTCCCACCAAGTGAAGGCTGCTTCGGTAAACTGAAAGGTCGTGAATGCAACCCCACTGGTCTCCAGAATACTCGCGGTACGAAGAATTCTCTGACATCTGTCAAAGAAACCCCGGGCATCCTCGCCCTCTGCACCACTGAAAGTAGGAGGCTGGAGTCTACCAAACCTCTCCAATCTACGTTGCTCGTCCTCTGGCATAACTGGAGCTACGTAACCCTGAGCAGCTGCCACCGGCTGGGCTAGTGGTGCCTTTCGTGTCTGCAATCCCTGAACTACCTGATCGGGTGTGCGGGCGGCGGGAGTCTGAGAGCCTCCCCTTGCCCGAGAAGTGGCTACGGTAGTAGAGACCGCGACCGCCTGAGCAAGACTTGTACATACTGTCAAAATCTGGGCCAAAGTCTCCTGAAGACCCGGAATCCCAATGGGCACAGCTGGTGCTGCTGGAGTGTCCCAACTGAGACCTGCTCCTGAACTGGGGCGGTTGGTGGATCTGCAGGTGCTGCCCCAGCTGCTGTGTGGGCTGTACCTTTGCCCCTACCACGGCCACCGCGTCCTTGGCCTCTAGTGGTTCCAGCTGGTGGTACTAGTGGTCGTCCATCCTGACCGGTCGCTCGTGTCCTCACCATCTGTGAGAGAATAGAATAACAGAAGTTTAGTACTCGGATCAACAGATTCGCACGACAAGAATTTTAAGAATATGGAATTTTCCTAAAGGTTCTATAGCATCTCGAGGATAAATACAGATGTCTCTGTACCGATCCGCGAGACTGTACTAAACCTGCTCATGACTCGTGAGAACTATGTAACCTAGGCTCTGATACCGACTTTTTACGACCCTAAACCCGAACCCGGCCGTAATGGCACCTCTCGTGAAGACAAGGCCAACCGACACACTTCCAATTCACTTAAAGCAATTAAAATAATAAATACTAAGTCTTTAATAGAATTAAAATCCCAAAATAAACAGTGAACAGTACGAATTGCGGAATTAAAACCAACACAGCCCGACATCGGGGTGTCACCCGTCATGAGCATCTAAAATAATACTACAAGTCTGAAAGTCTACTCCACTACTACATAACTGAATCAGAAAGGAAATAAGATAGAGGGAGAATGCACTGGGCTGCGAATCACCGGACAGCTACCTAGTGAATCTCTGGAAATCTGCTGGACAGCTCTCAACCCTCGCTAGCAGGACCTGTAGTGCCTGAATCTGCACACAGGGGTGCATGGAGTAAAGTGAGTTCTCCAACTCAGTGAGTAATAACAATAAATGAAGGCTGAGCGATATAAAATCACGTTAAAAACAACAATAAGCTATAAGAGGCAGAATAAAATCAGTACACACAATTAAACAGTAAAATCTCATAAAACACCTTTTAAGCAGTTAAACAAATAAAGGAAATACAGCTAGAAAAGGTAAACACATGAGAACCGCCCCTCGGGCACAATAACAACAGAATCAGCCCCTCAGGCAATATCACAGAACAATACCAGCCCCTCGGGCTATAACTTATATCACAATGGTACCCGCGCTCACTGGAGGCGTATAGAATCCGGGAGGGGCCCCTTACGGCCCAAACACAATATCAAACCATCTCGTGGAATAATCAAACAGGCTCTCGGCCTCATATCAATCAAAAGTCACCTCGTGGCGTACAATCTCAAGCCCTCGGCTTTATTATCATAATCAGTATATCACCGCTGCGGCGTGCAGCCCAACCCAAAAGTATCCTCACAACACAGGCCCTCGGCCTTACTCAGTCAGAATCTCATAAGCCCCTCGAGCAACAGTAAACATGATGCTCAACTCAAAATATCTTTTAAAATATCATTTAAAGGGTTTAAAACAGAGTAAGCATGGCTGAGTTATGAAAACAGTAAAACATAGTATGACTGAGTGCAAGTATAAAATCAAAACAGTGAGGAAATAGCAGTAAATATCCCCTAAGGGTCCAAACAATTGGCACGAAATCCAAATATGGCATTTAGCCCAAAACATGATAATATCAGACAATTTGCAATCATCTACACAGTAAACAACCATACGGGATGGACTAAGTCACAATCCACAACGGTGCACGGCCCCACGCTCGTCATCTAGCGTGTGAGTCACCTCAACATAGCATAACGCTATGTAATCCGGGGTGTCATACCCTCAGGACAACCTTTAAAATCATTACTCACCTCAATCCGGCCCAAACTCTAGCTCGCGATGCCCTTGCCCCTCGAATCGGCTTCCGGATACTCCGAATCTACCAAAATCAGAACGTAATCACCAAATATGCTTAAGGGATGAAGCCCACTCGAAAATAATCGAAAAACAACGCAAATCCCGAAATTACCAAAACTCGAACCCCGGACCCACATCTCGGGATTTGATAAAATTTACATCATTAGATTCCTTATCTCCCCACGAGTTCATACATATCAAAAGTTCCAAAATCCGACCACAAATGATCCTCCAAATCCTCAAGTCTAGGTCTCCAATGCTAAGCCCAAGTTTCCCAAATTCTAACCCTTAAATTCCATTAATTTCAGCCCTAATCCGTGAATTAATACAATAGGAACGGGTTTTTAGGTCCAAAATCCTTACCTCAATGAGTTTCCCTTGAAATCCTTCTTCAAATCGCCTCAAAAGCTCCAAGAATCGACTAAAAATGGTGGAATAGTTCTGAAAATCGCGAAGGGAATAACTTATATGTTCTGGTCCAGGGTTTTCGCATCTGCGACCAAATTCTCGCTTTTGCGGTACCGCATTTGCGGTCCTTGAACCGCTTCTGCAATTTTCACTTAAGCTTTGCCTTTTCGCATCTGCGATACCCAATCCGCACCTGCGCCATTGCAGGTGCGGTCACACAACTGCTTCTGCGGTCACAGCCAAACGCGCCTCTGGCCGCATCTGCGTCCCCCCTTATCGCTTCTGTGAGACCGCACCTGCGGTCACCTAGCCGCAGGTGCGGTTATGACAGTAATTAGAACACTTCAGCTGCCAAACCTCTTCCAATCTTCCCATCAACCATCCGAAATCACCCCGAGGCCCCCGGGACCTCAACCAACAGCACAAACACATCTTATACTACTATTCAAACTTATAGAAACCTTCAAAACACCTCATACAACATCAAAACCACCAAAACACATCGAATTGAAGCCTAAGGTTATAAAATCTTTCGCATTCCGCTTTTGATCAAAAAGTATACCAAACCACGTCTGAATGACCTGAAATTTTGCACACACATCCCAAATGACATAACGAAGCTACTGCAACTTTCGAAATTCCATTTCACCCCTATATCAAAATCTCACCTATCAACCGGAAAACGCCAAAAACTCAATTTCGCCAATTCAAGCCTAAATCTACACTGGACCTGCAAAACACATTCCGATCACGCTCCTAAGTCTCAAATCATCTCTCGAAGCTATCCGAACCATCGAAACTCACATCTAAGCCCTCTAACACATAAGTCAACATCTGGTTGACTTTTCTTACTTAAGCTTTCTTAAAAGAGACTAAGTGTATCAAACCATCTCAAAACCTTTCCGAACCCGAGCCAACCAGCCCGATCACCTATAGAACCGACAAACAAAGAAAATAGAAGCAGAAATGGGGAAAACAGAGCGGTAACTCATGAGAGGATCGGCCGGGTCATCACAACAATTGGCTAAGCACAGCGAATAAGTATATTTCAATCCGTATTCGCAAATCAAGTCCCCAATAATTACCTCTTTCAAGTTACAACTCAAGATTCATATATAGTGTTTCACTATTAGCTAGGCAGTAGAATAATTAGGCTCTGGATATGAATAAATAACCCAATATGATAAATTAAATCGTCAAATCAATCTCTGAATATCAATATTCATGTAAAACCATAACCCCAGAATAAACAAGTTTAGCCACACATAGTCATGGTAGCAATCTCAAATAATTCCCAAGAATACATAAAAATCAATAAAAGAAGGGAAAAAGAAGAACACAAGACGAATTCCGTGGTTTCCAAACTCTGTGATGGCTTTTCTCCGCTTCCAAGTGTGTTCGATTACCTAAACGAGGCGTTTTTGGCTTATATATTGCGTAAAAAAGTCGTGGGCCAAAGTTTTCCTTTTCCTTTTCCTAATCAGCTTTGTTAAATCCCGTACTTTAATATTAGGATAAGTCATAGTAATCCATATTAGCTTGAAGGGATTAAGACCATTCATGAGATTATAGAAGATTTGTGACTATGTTATTGTAAGACCCCGTATGTTTAACAATCTTGATACCGTTACATACAGTTGATAAGGTATTTTGAGTGAAACATTTTTGTAAAACAAGTTTGAAAAATATTGATTTTATATAGTTATTAATATTACTACTTTCGAATATGCTTTAAATTATACACATAATATGAGAAAGTTTATGAGATTTTCTTTATTGTAAAGATAGAAATTATTTTCTCGCAAGAAAAGAAGGTTATCTTTTTACCATTTTAAGAACTAAGTGTACGAAATTTTTTCTTTTTTAAATGAGATTAGAAAAATTAGAAGTTGAGAAAATATGTGCATTTTTTTACATGGATGTTTTAATGAACTAATGGTGTATTATTGATTTTATATGGTACCACATGACCATGATAGTAACATGTATAAAGTGTGTTAAAAGTGAGTAGTATTTCAAGTAATTTTAGATAATTTTTAATTATGTGGGTGATTGGTTAATTATTGGTTAGTGGGAGATTAACTAGTTAATTAAGGAATTGTTTGGTGATTAAATATAGATTTTGGATAAGCTTGAACCCCAAAACGTGACAGCCAAGAAGCCTTAGTTAAATATGACTCTTAATTCATATAACTTTGTGTCACAATTACAAGATTTTGTGGCTTAGTTATTATTCAAGTAGGGCCACACCCAAATATTAAAAAGGACCTCTTTAATTCATTATGGAATCTCTACAAAAGTTCAAAGAATGCTTTGCAACTCATTCATGAAAGATTAGATATTAAGCAACGTGGTTTTGCTACAAAAATCATACGAGACTATGTAATGTTATAGCAACGGGATTTTGCGATTCTAAGGGAGTACGGTGCAATTATTTTAAAAGAATATCATACGAATTTTCCACTACTTCGATCTGTTGCTATATGTTTTGTCACAATCAACATGTGTTAGAGGGATTGTCAAGAGAATTCGCTCAGGTATGTTAAGGCTATCCCTTCTTTCCTTTTTGCATGATCCAAGTAACGATACATAAACGTAATGATATTCCATATGTGGTTCTACTTAGTAGCTAAGGATATCTATGTTATTCAATCCTGTAAAGTAATATTCAAGCATGTCTAAGTATGTTCCTAAGTCTCTATTGAGGTATTTCATAAAGATGTTAATGTTTATAATATAGTGATACATGCATCTTCATTTACCACCGTGCTACGGGTGCTTGGGCAGTCATGCATATTCATTTACCATCATGCTACGGCCGGTTGGGCAGACATGCATCTTCATTTACCACCGTGCTACGGCCGGTTGGGAAGTCATGCATATTTATTTACCACCGTGCTACGGCAGGTTAGGCAGTCATGCATATTAATTTACCACCGTGGTACGGCCGGTTGGGCAGACATGCATCTCCATTTACCATTGTGATACGGTCGGTTCGGCAGACATGCATATTCATTTACCACCGTGCTACGACCGGTCGGGTAGTCATGCATTTACCATCGGGCCACGGCCGGTCGGGCAGTTACCACCGGTTGGGAAGTTATGCATTTACCACCGAGGTACGACCGGAAGGGTAGTTACCACTGATCAGTTGGGCAGTCATGCATCATACGATATGGATAATAGTGTCAAAGAAAAGCATTGTATATACATATATATATATATATATATATATATATATATATATATATATATATATATATATATATATATATAGAGAGAGAGAGAGAGAGAGAGAGGCATATACGGTGGCACTTCAGATATTTAGGCTGATTCTTATATGTCTTTAATTAATGTTGACTTATTGTTATATTTCAGTTCTGCCTTACATACTCAGTACATTATTCGTACTGACGTCCTTTTGTTGGAGACGCTGCATTCCTGCCTGCAGGTATAGACAATCAGTTTGACAAGCCCTTATATTAGACGAGGTCAGCATTCAGTGAAGGATCGGTAAGACTCCACCTCGTTCGGAGTGCATACGAGTCTATAAGTCATCGTGTCAGAGCATTGCTACAGACTTATGGGTAGGCCGATACCTATCCCATTGATGTCAAATAATCTTAGAGGCTTTGTAGATAGAGGTTCATTTTGTACAGTATGTCAGAGGCCTTGACGGCCCATATGTATTCATTTTTTAAGAAAGATGGTTCGTTGATACAGTGCTTGCCCACTTATAGTTATACATTGCGAGTTGTGTCCATGTTGGCCCATAATAGTTACAAAGAAAAAAATGAGTTACAGAGTGGTTCGCTCGGGCCAGTACGGCACCGGGTGCCAGCCACGCCTTTCCAGGTTTGGGGCGTGACAAAGTGGTATCAGAGCAGGTTGTGTCCTAGGGAGTCTACAAAGCCGTGCCTAGTTTAGTCTCACTCATGGGTGTGTTGCGCGCCACATTTATAATTGAGAGGCTATAGAGCATTTAGGAAATGTTACCCTTCTTTTATTTCCAGATCGTGCCATCGAACTAAGTCGTAAGAAATCAATATGAAGCTTTCACCAGATTTTATATGCACCAGAGGTGCAGGTATCACAGTAGAGCTTTAAGGCATAATTTTCACCAACGTGAAGGAAGGTTTTGAAAGAAACAGAAGATACAATGCGATATTGAAAGGTAAGTAAGATAAAAGTGAAGAAGATACGAGATACTCAAGTACAAAAGGTTGTGAATAGTCGAGACTTCATATATAGCTTGGGTTTTAGTTTAATTTACAGAGAAAGAGTTAACATTCGAGGACGAATTTTCTAAAGGGTGAAGGATGTTACATCCCGTACTTTAATATTAGGATAAGTCGTAGAATTCCATATGAGCTTGAAGGGATTAAGACCATTCATGCGATTACAGAGGATTTGTGACTATGTTATTGTAAGACCGCGTAAGTTTAACAACCTTGATATCGTTATATACATTTGATATGGTATTTTGAGTGTAACATTTTTGTAAAAAAAAGTTTGAAAAATATGATTTTATATAGTTATTAATATTACTACTTTCGAATATGCTTTAAATTATACACATAATATGAGAAAGTTTATGAGGTTTTCTTTATTGTAAAGATAGAAATTATTTTCTCGCAAGAAAATAAGGTTATCTTTTTACCATTTTAAGAATTAAGCGTACGGAAAATTTTCTTTTTTAAATGAGATCAGAAAAATTAGAAGTTGAGAAAATATGTGCATTTTTTACATGGATGTTTTAATAAAATAATAGTGTATTATTGATTTTATATGTACCACATGACCATGATAGTAAGAAGTATAAAGTGTGTTGAAAGTGAGTAGTATTTTAAGTAATTTGAAATAATTCTTAATTATGTGGGTAATTGGTTAATTATTGGTTAGTGGGAGAGTAACTAGTTAATTAAGGAATTGTTGGGTGATTAAATAAAGATTTTGGATAAGCTTGAACCCCAAAACGTGGCAGCCAGGAAGCCTTAGTTAAATATGACTCTTAAGTCATATAACGTTGTGTCACAATTATAAGATTTTGTGGCTTAGTCATTGTTCAAGTAGGGCCACACCCAAATATTAAAAATGACCTCTTTAAATTATTATGGAATCTCTACAAAAGTTCAAAGAATGCTTCGCAACTCATTCATGTAAGATTAGATGTTAAGCAACGTGATTTTTCTACAAAAATCATACGAGACTACATAATGTTATAGCAACGGGATTTTGCGATTCTAAGGGAGTACGGTGCAATCTTTCTCAAAGAATATCATACGGATTTTCCCCTACTTCGATCTGATGTTACATGTTTTGTCGCAATCAACATGTTTTAGAGGGATTGTCAAGAGAATCAGCTCAGGTATGTTAAGGCTATCCCTTCTTTCGTTCTGGCATGATCCAAGTAACGACACGTAAACGTAATGATATTCCATAAGTGGTTCTACTCTTAGTAGTTAAGGATGTCTATGTTATTCAATCCTGTAAAGTGATATTCAAGCATGTCTAAGTATGTTCCTAAGTCTCTATTGAGGTATTTGATAAAGCTGTTAATGTTTACAATATAGTGATACATGTATCTTCATTTACAACTGTGCTACGGCCGGTTGGGCAGTCATGCATATTCATTTACCACTGTGCTACGGCCGGTTGGGCAGACATGTATCTTCATTTACCACCGTGCTACGGCCGGTTGGACAGTCATGCATATTCATTTACCACCATGCTACGGTCGGTTGGGCAGTCATGCACATTCATTTACCACCGTGCTACGGCCGGTTTGGCAGACATGCATCTTCATTTACCACTGTGATACGAACGGTTGGACAGACATGCATATTCATTTATCACTATGTTACGGCCGGTCAGGCAGTCATGCATTTACCACCAGGCTACGGCCGGTCGGGCAGTTACGCATCATTATTTACCACCGGTTGGGCAATTATGCATTTACCATCGAGCTACGGCCGGTCGGGCAGTTACCACTAATTAGTTGGGCAGTCATGCATCATATGATTTGGATAATAGTCTCTAAGAGAAGCATTTTATATATATGAGTATAATAAGTATGCATATACGGTGGCACTTCAGAGATTCAGGTTGATTCTTATATGTCTTTAGTTAATTTTGACTTATTGTTATGTTTCAATTCTCTTTTACATACTCAGTACATCATTCGTATTGACTTCCTTTTGATGGGGACGCTGTATTCATGCTTGCAGGTATAGACAATCAGTTTGACAAGCACTCATAGTAGACGAGGTCAGCATTCAGTGAAGGATCGGTAAGACTCCACCTCGTTTGGAGTGCAGCCGAGTCTATAAGTCATCGTGTCAGAGTTTTGCTACAGACTTATGGGTAGGCGGGTACCCTGTCCCATTTGATGTCAAATAATCTTAGAGGCTTTGTAGACAGAGATTCATTTTGTACAGTATGTCAGAGGCCTTGACGGCCCATATGTATTCATCTTTTAAGAAAGATGGTTCATTGATACAGTGTTTGCCCACTTATAGTTATACATTTCGAGTTGTGGCCATGTTGGCCCATGATAGTTACAAAGAAAAATAAATGAGTTACAGAGTTGCGCTCAGGCGAGTACGGCACCGGGTGCCAGCCAAGCCTCCCCAGGTTTGGGGCATGACAATCTTCAGGGATTGATGCTGAGTTGGATGCTTCGCGTCTACCGCAATTTGAACTTCTTAGCATTGGATGCTGAGGTGGATTCTTCGCGTCCACCTTTTGCTCCCTCAACTTTGTTGTGCCCAGGTGCGGATGCTAAGGTGGATGCCTTCTTCAAACTTCATTTCTAAGGGTGCTCCAAATAGCCTTTAGGTTGGATGCAATGCATCCACCCTCTTCTCCTATAGCTGGGGCATCTTTCCTTAATATTTGTGCACTCAAAACATCCTAAATCATCACACATAACTTAATTAGTCATAAAACCAATAATTAATACATGTTGGGCATTTTTAACACCAAATAGCACCAAAAAGCGGTTAAAACATGGGTAAGGTAACATTAAAACATATAGAATGATGCCCAACATCACCACCCCACACTTAAACCTTTGTTCATCCTCGAGCAAAGCAAAATCAACCTACAATAGACCGAACAAAATTAAGCTTATCTCTATCAAGCCACTCTTTCCAATTAAGCTCAAGCACCCATGACTTTGGTTGATACCAACAATTAGCCTTTTGCATATACATTCTTTACTTATCTTCCCATGTTCAAAACATGCCAAGCATAATAGTGAACAGTTCAAAATAATCAAATAGCAACTTCGGGACATCAAAACCTCAGAAACTGACTCCCTAGCATAACTACTTTTAGGCCAACTTAATCACTCTGACTGAAGAGCTCAATAAAGTCACCTATCCATCATGAAACGTGTGCCCTCACCACAAATCAAAGAGAGATAGCCCACACACTCAAATATAATTCGAACGTAATTTAAGGACTTCAAACAATGGAAGAAACCACTAACTCTCTCAAAGAAGTTCACATGCGCACGAAAGGTACCATAGGCTTGCCCGTTATGTAAATCTCTACTAATGTAGTGCTCAGTCTAAAATCAATTAGGACTTTATTGTGGTTGTAACCTGGGCTAAGGTACGGGTAGGATATATATAAGAAATAGTGGTTAACACTCCTAAGCACTTTAACACGTCAAGTAATCACTTTGAGGGCAACTTCCTTAAGTCCCAACTTCAATTTAAACAACAACACTACCGCCAAAATATTCCCTTTTTCTTTAAGCACTACTTTGACTCACACTCACTAGCAAGGACAAGATGTATTATTGCTTTTGCTAATTTGTTTTCCTTTTTTTTTTTAATTTTTTCTAGTGGTGTATTTCTTACAAAACAGGTGCACCTTTCTTCCTTTCATAGGTTCCACTCGAAAACCACCCAATTTCTCTCCTTACGTCTTCCCGCGCTTATTTTGCATGTTAATTTCTTTAAGAGGTAAAAGGATCAAAATAATGTCGATTAAGAATTAAAAAAAAGGTATGGGCTTGTAATGTGGGTGTCAAACAAAAGGTTTACGGCACAACATGGCTAACTAGGGATGATTTTATTTGTGGTAGCATTAAAATTCAAAAAGGATCAAAGAAGGCCTAAAATTATATTTCAAACCGACCAAAACCTAGGATTTCGCTTCAACACACATGCAGGGAAAGTTCTAGACACAAATGTACTACATGGAACTACACAAAAACCTCACCACACAATAGCACATGATTCAATTAGGAAGGCTACATTCCAACTCTCAATCAAAGCCAGTATAGAGTTAAGCCACATTTTAATGCACAAGACACATTAGTTTGCACAAGAGTCAAGAAAATGAGCCTAAGCATCACAAAACAAGCTATTTTATTTTTCAAGGCACAAGTAGTTCTAGAAACTCATAAGAAAAGTTATAATCCACATGCCCAGGTCTTACTCTGCTAGTATCAAACAAGTCATTAAGTATGCCGAGTTCAGTCTGAGTCTCTATATCCTACACTACTCTAAAAATAAAAGGTACCCGATTCAAAAATTTTCATCCCTCGGAAAAGAACCGGTGCCAAAGAAAAACCAAGAGGGATTATTACCTATGCAATCCTAATAAAAGCCAAAAAAATCTTTTTGGTATTTTTAATAAGTCATTAATCCCTCAAGAAAGCTGTCTAAGAGATCCATCGTCAGGAAAAGTCTGAGCTTTTTCTAAAAAAAATTCTGTATGTTTGTTTTTTTAAGAAACTACTCTAAACTAGACTACTTCTAGCTACGGGTTAAAAAAAATGAGAATTGTTTTTTACACAATTACACTGAGAAAGTAATTTCCCCACTCCACACTTATGTTATGCATAGTCCTTGATGCATGATCACAGAGAAAAATATTAAAAGAAGGATGAGAGATACTCCCTGAGACTCTCTAGGGCCTAGCTAGCAACATGATCCTCAATATTAAGGGTCGGGACGACCCCACACTTAAGTTCAAAAATGCTCCTCAACTTCATTTTTGAGTACTCAGACTTACCCTAATCTGCAAACAAAAACAAAATAAAATGAAATGCTACAAAAATTAAAAAAAAATTAAAAATAAAGTATAGGTTGGGTTGCCTCCCAACAAGCGTCTGATTTATAGTCGTGGCCCGACTTACACCAACTTCACCACATTTCTTTCACCTCGAAGATATAAATTGTATCCCCAAATTTGAGTCAAGCTTGAGGTTATGGTTCTAGGGTGGTGCTATGAATACAAAAGAACCAAGCAAATAATGCCGCATTTTGCGCTTCTTGGCCTTTACGTGAGGAATGTCGTTTTGTCTTCTTGCCCTAGCGAATTCCAGAGTATATGCACTTTATTCTTCATTCCTTGACTCCCCCATAGGCCCTAAAGGATCAATTCCCATGTCATCATCCCAACACAAATGTTGAAAAGTTGTTTGAATGAGGTCCAATACGCTCCAACTCTAAAATCACTTCACTTTTGCAAACTTAGTCAACCTTGGTATCATCAATAATAATTTGGTTGAATGATTGTAACTCCTCTTTATGCTCCACACGCTGGCTAGTATCCACAATATTTTTTTGTTGGGCATCAGGCGCCTCAACCTTTTTATTCAATTGAGCCTGCATGTCATTGATATTTAAGCCAAATTGGTATATCTCTTACCTGAGCTCAGTTCTTCCTTCTATGAGCTGTTCTGTCATGTTAGAAGACCATTACGGAGAAACTCTTGAAAATTTATTAGATGAGCTTGTTCCTCTAGCTCATTAAATCTGCTTCTCTAAAGTTATCTTCTTGTCGGAACTCGCTCTCGTCAGCCAATTCTTCCACCTTGGCTTCATTCTTATGATTTTTGCATTAATTTTTTTATAGCTTTTTGATTTTCATCTTGTTGCTCGGCTACTTGTCTCACCATGTCCATAATACGGGCATCATGTTCCACATCCCCCACTTCATTGCTCCTATCAAACTCATAAACATTATTAGAAAAATCATAATAAGGGCTCAGAGAAGGGTAAAAAGAATATGACAACCATCCCAATGACCACCTTGACCACCAGACACATTACAAATATTCCACTCAAAATATTGAGATAGTGCGTCCAACTCGCTCCCGAAAATAGTTTCACAAGAATTACCAAAATAAGAATAACCAATATTCAACCAATTTTTATTAAAAGATGTCATCTAACACAAGTAACAACATACTAAACTATACTAAAACTAGAAAACACAAAATTAAAAATTAAAACTTGACTTGATAGGTAGTAAATGCTTGATCTAGTGAAATAATCAATTTCGAAGTTCCTGGCAACGACACCAAAAACTTGTTGCCCTAAATCTCACATGCAAGTATACGCCGGTCAATCAAGTAATAAAGAGTGAGTAGAGTATCATACGACGAGGACCTGTGATCAAGTATCAACTAAATCAAGCAATTTCTAATTTATCGACTCAAGAACTATTTCAAGAGATTTTTGTTTGATTAATTGTACTAACTAAAGTTGTGATTAAAAGAAAAACTAATTAATTATCACCCTTAGCACGAAGATGTTTTATTCAATGAGAGGTAAAATTCCAGGGTCATGATTGGAAAACAATCCTGTTGAATTCTTCAATCAATTCGACTTATTAATTTATCTAGGTTATTGACCTGCAAGAATAATGATACTCGTAGAAATTTGACAACTTCTACCCTCCTATTCAATTTATTCTAAACCCTATATTCATATGAGATTAGAGATAAAAAGAACGCATTAACAATTTCTTGCACAATTGGCGAAGCGCAGCGAATAGTTATATTTCTATCTGTATTCGCAAATCAACTCCCCAATCACTAGGTTCAAGATCTTGTTCTATTCAATCCTATTGCAATCAAGAATTACCTTTTTCAATTTCAAATCCAGACTCATATATAGCATTTCAGTGTTAGCTAGATAGTAAAATACTTAGGCTCAAATATGAATATATAACCCAATATGATAAATTAAATCGTCAAATCAATCTCTGAATATCAACATTCATGTAGAAGAATAACCCCAGAATAAACGAGTTTAGCCACGTATAGTCATGGTAGCAATCTCAAATAATTCCCGGGAAAATAAAAATCAATAAAAGAAGGGAGAAAGAAGAACTCAAGACGAATTCTATGGTTTCCAAACTCTGTGACGACTTTTCTCTGCTTCCAAGTGTGTTCAATGACTTAAAAGAGGCATTTTTGGCTTATATATTGCGTAAAAAATTCGTGGGCTAAAGTTTTCCTTTTCCTTTTCTGAATCAGCTTCAGGGATTGATGCTGAGTTGGATATTTCGCGTCCACCTCAGCTTGAACTTCTCAGCATTGGATGCTGGGGTGTTTATGCGAAAGGTGGATGCTTCGCATAAACACTTTGTTCCCTCAACTTTATTGTGCCCAGGTGCGGATGCTAAGGTGGATGCCTTCTTCAGACTTCACGGTTAAGGGTGCTCCAAATAGCCTTTTTCCCATGGTTGGATGTGACGCATCCACCCTCTTCTCCTATAGCTGGAGCATCTTTTCTTCATAATTTTGCACTCCAAACATCCTAAATCATCACACACAACTTAATTAGTCATAAAACCAATAATTAACACCAAATAGCACCAAAAAAGGTTAAAACATGGGTAAAGTAACATTAAAACATATAGAATTATGCCCTATGTGGTAGTTTCAGGATGTATACATACCTTTTGATGCATATCTTCTCTGTATGTTGAACCATTAGTTGTTTAAAATGATTGTGCATATCTTCTATATGTGTACCCTTGGCCTTACCTATACCTTATGCTTAAGTTTTAGTACTGTTACTATGAATACATATATTTATGAGTTGTACAGGTTTGATTAGTGAGTATCATTTTCCACTCTCCCCACTACCTCACCGGGATTAGTCATGATACTTACTAAGTACATGGGGTTGGTTGTACTCATACTACACTCTGCACTTGATTGTGCAGATTCATGAGTTGGACCCAATTGAGCATTGGGATTCGTAGCTATTGCTGTTTACACCCGAGGTAGAGCTGCATCCTGATCGCACTACCTATCGTCTCCTTCTTTCCTTTCATTACTATTATTTCTATAGACAATATATAGTATTATCAAACTTGTACTCTCATGTTATAGCTCATGACTTAGTGTTACCAATTTTTGGGATTTGTTGTATTGGCCGGGTATTTGTCTATGCTTATTAGACTTTTAGACATAATTATTTTGAAATTGTTATTATTCTTCCGCTATTATTTTATGATTGACTTGCCAAGCAAGTAGTTTAGGTTCCATTACGACCGGTGGTGATTTTGGACCGTGACAATTTGGTATTAGAGGCCCGGGTTGCTTAGGTCTCACGAGTCATGAGCAAGTCTAGTAGAGTATGGCGGATCGGTACAGAGACATCTGTACTTATCTTCGAGAGGCTACGGGACTATTAGGAAAACTTCTCTTTCTTTCCTCTATCACACATATTTGTTTATTCCGAAGTATGAATCTTTGCTCTTCTATTATCTCATGGATGGTGAGGACACATTCTTCTGAAGTAGCTGAGCAGTCACTCATACCTCAGGCTAGAGCCGGGAGAGGTCGAGGCCAAGGTAGAGGCAGGGGTGGAGCACGCGCCACAGTTAGAGGCCCTACTATAGTAGCCATTGTGGATCTACCAATAGCTTCTGTTGAGGAGCAGGTTCCTGATCATGTTGAGCCAATGAGACCAGCTTAGGCACCTAACGGACTTATTGCTACACATAACTTCAGGAGACTTTGGCTCACATCCTGAGCCTGTATTAGAGTTTGACTCGGACGGGTATGATCTCAGTTATACCAGCTACCTCACACGCTAGGGAAGGAGCCCAAACTCCCACCGCACACACACTAGAACAGGTGGGGGTTTTGTTAGTGGAACCAGTCACTGCTGTTCAGCTCGAGATTAGGCCAACCTTGACTGGTGAGAAGCATGAGAAGATTGAGATATTTCAAAAACTTCATCCTCCCTAGTTCAGTTGAGCCCCTACTAAGGACGCACATGGTTTCCATGATCAGTGTTATCAGATTCGGTGCACTTTGGGTCTAGTGGACTCGAACGAGGTTGACTTTACTACCTTCCAGTTGTCAATGCCAACATAAAGATGGTGGCAAACTTATGAGTTGAGCAGACCAGTTGGTGCAGCACCACTAACAAGGTCTCAGTTCTTAGATTTCTTCTTGGAGAAGTTTATTCCACGTACTTGCAGGGATCAACTGTGTAGGTAGTTTAAGTATCTATGCCAGGAGGGCATGGGCGTGACTCAGTATAAGATGAGGTTCATAGAGTTGGCATGTTATCTTGTGTTCTTGGTCCCGACTGAGAGGGATATGGTCAGGAGGTTCATTGAGGGCCTCAACTTTTGTATCTGATATGTTAATATCATGACCAAAAATTCCACCTCCAGGCTGTGATGGCAGCTAGCCGAGCTTGCTAAGCAAGCCAACTCATAATCAACAAATATAATCTACTTTCATTAATTAACAGAGATATCTAACAATGAAAGATGAAAAAAGGCTCAAAACAGTAAAGATATCCGATATAATCAAAACACGACCTAAAAATGGGCAACACGGTACAACCCCCAAGATTAGGTGGCACAAGTACACGAGCAAACTACGGAAAAAAGATTCAAGTATGTATACATAACAAGCTGTCCGAAATACAAGTAGACAGGAAATAAGTAAGAAATAGGGAGTCGAGAACTGCGAAGTAGATCCACGAAGTGTAGCTCACCCTAAGTCTCTGTATAGTCTCCTAGCTCAATTAGGAAGCTCTGCTAGGACCCACTAGAGGATCTTAACAAAAAGATGCGTAGTATGGGTAAACCACAATAAGTACCCTGTATGTATCAAGTCTAATCTCGAAGAAGTAGTAGCGAGGCTAGATGCTTTCAAATACTTACCACACAAGTATAATAATAGAATTAGAACTAAAATAGCAGATAATATCATATATAACAAGAATCACAGATATCAACAGATGAAGTATGAGGCATTCTCTTCTAGTACAAAAATAATCATTGTGCTGCTCAAATACGGTATTAAAAGATAGCATGCTCAAATAACGGAGAAGGGAATCCCAACTAGCATATAAGGATGCAAAGTAATAATTAACAGTTAAATGAGTAATACTAAATGAGTCAATAATACGAATGCATGCTCAATCGGTACAAGATCTATGTACCCCGATGCATAATCCTTGTAGCAACAGAACCCGATACAAAATTCATGTATCGAACCGGTACAAGATTCATGTATCGATCACGCTCACAGGGTCCAAAGCAACATGCGTTATCACCTGACTCCAGAGAGACGGATTTGAATCCAAGCAGAAAGAGGAGCATAATAGCATCATTCTTAAATCAATATCCGATCAACATGTCCAATGTGCCATAACTGTATCTCATCCCCACGCTCACCCTTCGTGCCAAAATCCTCAGTGCAAATCACATGTCAATTCTTCAAAATGTATGTATATGCTCAAGAATTATAGATAAAGCATACAAGGACTTAGTAAAATTTATGTGCTCATGAAATTTCTATGTGACTACGGATAATTATGCAATTCAACATATCAAGAATAAGTTCCCATGCCTTCACAATTAATCATAAACCTAGGTATGGTTTCTGAAATGAATAAGAGAGCAAACGTAGTCATATGAGTCAATTAAATCATTAATCAAATAAACACAAGACGAAAACAAGGAATACAGTAAACTAATTCTACCATGGCCATGATATAAACTTAGTAAATGCATATACGTGCGCCACCATGTATATACACTACCCCTATACCTTAAGACATAGCAAACAACTAAAATCCTAGGGGTTTTAGAAAAGTTAGCCAAGAGACTTACTTCCACATGGTAGTCTAAAATTTATTAAATATGCCAAATCCTCAAAAATCCAACTCCAAATGGCTTGAATCTAGTCAAATACAACCCAATAACGTCAAACAAAGCAATAGAAATCAACTTAATCAATAAAGATTGAATATTTAATCAAATACACAAGTCAACCAAAAAGTTAACCCGGGCCCGCCTCCCGAAACCTGACAAAACTCACAAATCCCGAATACTCATTCCAATACGAATGCAAATATACAAGTTTCAATCAAAACCGACTCCAAATTGGGGTTCAAATTTGAATTATTCACTTAACAAAAGTTTTGCCAAAAATGTCCAAATGTCACTTTAAAATCTAAGCTTTTAGGTGTAGAAATTCTTAGAAAATCATGATATAAAGTCAAGTACAAGTGTAAATTGCTTACCTCTAATGACGTAGGGAAATAGCTCTTCAAAATCTCCAACTCTCGATGTCTTGGCTCAAAATATGATAATGTGGGTAAAACTTCAGATATTATATCACTTAAGGTCGGCCCACGCATACCCTTCGCGAATGTAGCCAAAGCTTCGCGTTCACGAAGCAAAAACTACCACTGCTCCAAAAATCCTTCTTCGCGAATGCAGTTTCCCCTACACGAACACAAAGAGAAAAAAAATCCCAGCTCGCAAATCCTTCATTGCGAATGCGATGCACCCACACAAACGTGAAGTGCATCAGACACCAACAAAAATCTGATGTCTCAAAACTCAAAGAAATGGTCTGAACCACCCTGAAACACACCCGAACACCTCGGTACCCCGTTCAATAATACCAACAAGTTTCAATACCTCATCCAAGCTTATTCAAATGCTCAAAACACAACGAATAACATCAAAACCATGAATCGACGATCAAAACGTATGATAAGCTTCTCTTTAGCTCATTAACTTCCAAACTTCGAACCAAGTGTCTGATTCAAGCCTACCTAAACCTTATTAAACCCAAATTTTGCACACAATTACCAAATGACAAAATAAACTTATTCTAACTTCCGATTCAAAAATCTGAATCCTATAACCTCAAAGTTAACCCCCGGTCAAATCTATGAACTCTCTAATCCTACAAATTGCGAACTTTCCATAAATAGCACCAAAACATCCTAGGAACCTCCAAATCCAATTCCAAGCATACGAAGAAATCCAAAATTACCATACAAACCTATTGGAACCGTCAAAACACTTGTCCGAGGTCATTTACACAAAAGTCAGATCTTGGTAAACTCTTACAACTTAAGCTTCCAAAATGATGCTAGATGTTCCAAATCATCCCGAACCTTCCAGAAGACAAATCGACCATCCCCGCAAGTCAAAAAATAACAAAACACATACACGATGCATCAAATAAGAAACGAGGCTCAAATACATAAAACAACCGGCCGGATCATTATATACTCCCCCTCTTAAACAAATGTTTGTCCTCGAACGAGTTTAGAAACAACCTTGGAATGCCAAAAAGATGAGGATATTTTCTCTGGATATCATGCTCGGGCTCCCAAGTCGCCTCCTTGACCGTTTGAACTCTCCACAGAACCTTCACAGATGTAATATTCGTTGACCTCAGCTTCCAAACCTACTTGTCCAAAATGGCCACTGGCTCCTCCTCATAAGCCAAGTTCTCGTCCAACTGCACCGAATTGAAATCTAACAAATTTGACGGATCCTGATGATACTTCTGAAGTATGGAAACATGAAACACCGGATGAACTCCCGAAAAGCTGGGTTTTAAAGCAAGCCAGTAAGCCACATCACCCTCTCTATCCAAAACCTCAAATGGACCGATGTACCGGGGCTCATCTTGACCTTCTTCCCGAACCTCATCAAACCTTTCATAGGTGAAACTATGAGAAGAACCCTCTCACCCTCCATGAATTCTACATCACGAAACTTCATATCAGCATAACTCTTCTGCCTGGACTGCGTTGTACAAAGCCCCTCTTGAATCGACTTTATCTTCTCCAAAACATCACGAACCACATCGGTGCCAAATAACCTAGCCACCCTAGGATCAAACCTAACAACCGGAGAATAACATCACCTCCCATATAAGGCCTCATACGGTGCCATCTGGATACTCGACTGGTAGCTATTGCTATAGGCTAACACTGCTAATGGCAGAAACTGATCCCACTGGCATCTGAAAATAATGATGCATGCTCTCAACATATCCTCCAAGCACAACCCCGTTTTCACGGTTTAGGCTGCTCCGAATCTGAATGGTTCGTTGATGACGTCCAAATCAACTACTAAAAGGTAAATGGACACGGTCGCATGTAATATAGTTGACCCAATTATGAGTCGGGATCGAATCCCACAAAGAACAATATGTAGGCGATTAGGCGTGTAAGAGAATTATCACTTATTATGCTAAGCCAAACACTTAGAAAAGGTTTTGAGAAAATATTTATAACTAATTTCGAAAATGTAAACTAACCTAGAAAGCAAGTAAAATGATCAATGGCTACAAGCATGGATGCAATGGTAATTACAGTCGAGTAATGATCCAATGTATTTCACGATTTTACAAATATGAGGCAGTTTATGTTAATTAGCCTCGGGTAATAATTCTATGTTAGCTTCCTACAAAGACTAACAATACTTCCTAATTGAATTATCCCTAAAACAATTAAGAGATTAAGCACACCCAAATATGGCTACAAGTAGTTTAATCCTATCCCTAGGTAGAATCTATAAAGTGAGGGTTAAAGCCTCAAGTTCTTGTTAATTAATCTTTCCCAACCTCAAATTATCTTTCCAAAAATAAATTCGAAGAAAATGGGCGATTCCTAGGGTTAGCTAATCCATTTGGAAACATTAAAGAACAAGAATAATTAAATAAACAATAACTCACTTCATAATAAACAAAAATCGTTCAATACATAACTACAATAAGATATTTAATACACACTTTAAATATGAATGTTCCCATAAACAAGAGTCAAGTGTCGGAAAAAATACTACACACTTAGATATACAATAAAAAGCAAGTAATGAAGAAATGAACATAAATGGGTATGAAATTCTCAACCAAAAGCTTCAAATCTTCAAGACCCAAGTGTGTGTACAAGAACCCTAGATTCCAAAACTTGTCTTCTCTAGTCTAAAGATTGAAAAATAAGCCAAAGATCTATTTCCAATAAGCTAGGTCGTGTATTTGTGGGTTTGGAATGGAGAAAATATGAAATGCCAAGTCTATACATAGCCGAAGCCCGTTGATCGCACCTGCGGTACAATCCTCGCATGTGCGGTTACGCAGATGTGCCTATAGAGGCTCGCAGAAGCGAGATTTGATGGGAATAGGGTACACCGCAGAAGCGGACATCCACGCGCAGAAGCACGTCCGCAGATGCGGACATAGAGCGCAGATGCGGTAATTCAATTGCAGAAGCGGTTTATGCCTTCCAGGTCTTCTTTCACAAATGTGGACCATTTCCTCGCAGGTGCGAGGTCGCAAAAGCGCATATTATACGCTCTAAAAAAGTAAAGGAGAAGCTTCCATTCTAGAAGCTACCGCTTCCCGCCTCCCTCGGGGTGAGAAGTTCCCTTCCCTTTTCATCACTAAAGGAATTTGCACTTGTTTTATTCTATTTACTCCAATTTCACTTCAATTGAATTCAACTCTCTTAATGGAATCACTTACCTGAAAATCTAGCAATACACACCATAAATAATCTTATATCATAATTAATGGACATAAAAACTAAAGGAAAGAGACTAAAATAAATGGTAGAATCACCACTCATCATTCGTTCGGATTTCTTGTCCGTCTGAGGGTAAACGCAATACTCTACTCAACCTCCATTCCCTATTCATGTTGCACGGCTCTCCAAAGATGTGATGTAAAATAAGAGCCGCAATCCGAGAATGCAGACACGGGCACACCATATAGGCGAACAATCTCTCTAAGATAAATCTGAGCCAACTACATAGAAGTTTAGGAAGTCATGACCAGAAGAGATGTGTAGACTTGGTCAGTCTGTCCATAATAACCCATAAAACACCGAATCTCCTCAAGGTCCATGGAAACCCTACCACAAAATCAATAGTGATATGCTCCCTCTTCGAGCTCGGTATATCTAACCTCTGAAGCAAACCACCAGGTCTCTGATGCTCATACTTGACTTGCTGACAGTTCAAACACCATGCAACATACTCAACAATGTCCTTTCTCATCTTTCTCCACCAATAATGCTGCTTCAAATCACGATACATCTTTGTAGCACCTAGGTGAATAGAATACCGCGAACTGTGAGCCTTCTCAAGAATCAACTCCATCAAACCATCGACCTTAGGAACAAAGATCCAACACTAAAGCCTCAATACCCCATCATCACCAATAGTCACCTCCTTAGCACCATCTCGAAGCATCGTGTCCTTAAGGACAAGAAAGTGGGGATCATCATACTGGCGAGCCTTAATTCACTCAAACAAAGACGACCGTGAAACAACACAAGCAAGAACCTTGATAGGCTCTGAAATATCCAACCTCAAAAACATGTTGGCTAAAGCCTGAACATCATAGCTAACAGTCTCTCCACACATGGAGTGAATGCCAAACTCCCCATGCTCTCCGCCTTTCTATTCAAGGCGTTAGCTATCACACTAGCCTTCCCTGTATGCTAAAGAATGGTTATATCTAATAATTCAACAACTCCAACCATCTCTACTGCCTCAAATTCAAATCTTTCTGCTTAAACAGATGGTGGAGACTCCGATGATCCATATAAACCTCACAAGACATGTCATATAACTAATGCCTCCAAATCTTGACCACATGTACGATGGATTCTTACTCCAAATCATGCACCGAATAAATGCATAGGCAATCACCTGATGCAATGCATGGGAATTCATGCACCGAATAAATGCATAGGCAATCACTCCAGATGATGCTTACTCGTGGGAATTCACCTGATGCAATGCATAGGCAATCACTCTACCGTTATGCATCAAAACACATCATAAACCAACTCTTGAAGCATCACAATAGAGTGTGTGCGACCCTGATGCTGAGGGCAGTACCAAAACTAGAGCCATAGTCAATGCAGTCTTAAGCTTCTGAAAGCTCTCCTCACACTCGTCTAACTAGGGCTGCTTATCGGGCGGATTTGGCGGTTATTTACTCTTAACGGTTTGGCTTATCGGTTATCGGCTTTTAAATGTATTAATCCGCTAGCCACCCGATAAGGTATCAGGCGGATTGGTATCGGTTTAGCTCTTATCGCGCGGTTATCGGGCGGTTTATCGACCTAGTAAAATTATCAATGATTCTAGATTTATAAAACTGAAAATAGGTACTAATTATCATTTGTCTCTCCCCCTACCAAATGCTAATGCCCATTCATCTCCTGCTCGCTGGCTCGCTGCCGTCCTAATTGCTTGGGAGCAAGAGGGAAAAGTGACCAACCACCACTTCAGCCTTGTAATAGAATGTAGTACCTCCCCTAATTCGGCTTTAATATATCTTCTTAATTATTTTTTGGTGCATGCGAGATTCTTGTAAGTTATCATTTACATATACACTATGGCGAATCATGCATAAGCACGCGATCCGGATAGAATAGTTACAAAATGATGGTTGACTTTAATTTTATAAAGCGAGATGTCTGATAGTAGAAACATAGTACGTAGTAGATTATAACTTTGCAATGTTAAAAGACTAGGGAGTGCGACCCTATGTTGGAAAAGCCATCGGGTTATGCCGGCATCAACTAGGGAGTGGGACCATATGTTGGAAAGTCACCAGGTTNTTGCAATGTTAAAGAAACATATAATGGTTTGACCTGGTGTTTTAAATTTAATATTCTCCCCGTACTATTTTATATGCATTATTAAGAACATGACTTATTCAAGGGTTTTTGTTTTTTCTTTATATTTAATATATATAAATAAAAATAATTTTATATATATATATATATATATATATATATATATATATATATTCTTAACGGGTTAACGGATTAGCCGTTAAGAAAATTGTTAACGGGTTAACGGATTAGCCGTTAAGAAAATTGAATAATCCGCCCCCAAACCGATAAGTCGTTAATAAAAAAATTTTAATCCGTTCCCCGTCCGTTAAGTCGTTAAGCCGTTACCAGTAAGCCATTAAGCTTCGGTTCGGTTTGGTTTTCGGTTTCGGATCGGTTTTGAACACCCCTACGTCTGACCACCTGAATGGAGCACCCTTCTGAGTCAACTGAGTCAATGGGGCTGCAATTGATGAAAACCTCTCCACAAAGCGGTGATAATACCTTGCCAAGCCTAAGAAAATTCTGATCTCAGCAGCGGTATAAGGTCTGGGTCAACTCTGAACTGCTTCAATTTTCTTCGGATCCACCTTGATCCCTTCATTTAATACCACATGGTCTAAGAATGCCACCGAGTCTAGGAAAAACTCACACTTGGAGAACTTAACATACAACTTCTTCTCCCTCAAAATATGAAGCTCAATCCTCAAATGTTGCTCGTGCTCCTCAGCACTACAGGAATACACCAAGATGCCATCTATGAATACAATGACAAAAGAGTCCAAGTAAGGCTAGAACACATTGTTCATCAAATGCATGAAAGCTCCTGGGACATTAGTCTAACCAAAAGACATTACCAAAAACTCATAATGCCCATAACGAGTCCTGAAAGGCGTCTTAGGAATGTCCAAAGCCCTAATCTTCAATTGGTGATACCCCTATCTCAAGTCAATCTTCGAGAACACCCTAGTACCTTGAAGCTGATAAAATAAGTCATGAATGTGAGGAATTGGATACTTGTTCTTGATGGTAACCTTGTTCAACTTCCCCTAGTCAATACACTTCCTCATGGAACCATCCTTTTTCTTCACAAAAAACACTGGCGCACCCCACATCAATACACTATGCCGGATAAACCCCTTATCCAGCAACCCTTACAGTTGTTCTTTCAACTCCTTCAACTCTGCTAGAGCCATGCAATTTGGTGGAATAGATATGGGCTGAGTGCCCGGTACCAAGCCAATACCAAATCAATATTCCTATCGGGTGGCACAATCGGTAAGTTGGTTGGAAACACAACTGAAACTCTGTCACTACCAAAACTGACTCAACAGTAGGAGTATCAGCACTAACATCCCTTACAAAGGTTAATTATTCCAAACACTCCTTCGCAACCATCCGTTGAGCCTTCAGAAATGAAATCACCCTACTAGAAGTATACCCAAGAGAACCTTTCCATTCGAACCTTAGCAACCCCAAAATCACATCAAAATTCACCATACTATGCAACAAGAGATCCACACTAGTCTTGTAGCCCCCAGCGGTAAGCAAACAAGACCAATACATCCGATCCACCACAATAGAGTCACCAATATGTGTAGATAATGAACAGGAATATCAAGAGAACTATGGGAAAAATCCAAATATGATGCGAAGTATGATAACACATAGAAATATGTAGAACCAGGATCAAACAGTACTGATGCATCTTAGTGACAAACTGAAACGATACCTGTAATAACTACGTCACAGGCCTCTACCTTGGGCCTACCCAAAAATGCATAACAGCGGTCCTGACCTCCCCCTCGAGGACTTCCCCTAACTTATCTGAGCTCCCCATCTAGCTGGTGGAGCTGGTGGTGTAACAACTGGAACTGGAGTCACTTTTTGAGAACCCTGCTATGTTGCGCCTCTACCACGTCTAGGGAAATACCTCTTGATATTTCCTACCTTTCCACACCTAAAACAGCCTCGAGTTGAGAATGGCTACTGAATCTAAGGCTGCCTTTGATTATCAGAGTGCCCACTAGAAGAGCCCTAGGCTGAAAGAGCATCGTAGGAACTCGGTGCTTGTAATGTACAGAATGAAGACTAAATTGGAGCACCACGAGCAGGCTAATAAGCTGAAGGAGCTGGCCTGCTAGGATGGCCTCTCCAAGAATGATCCCTACCTCCAGAAGAGGTGCCACTAAAACCACCAAAATATCGGGGCTTCTTGCCTGTCATCATCATGGTCTCCCTGCTCTGACACCGAATACGCTCAATGATGCGTTATGTCTACAACCTGAAGAAATGTCGTACAAGTCTCCGCCTCCCTAGCCATAGCAATCTTGATACCAAAGTTCAATCTGTCAATGAATCCTCACTTTCCCAACCTCATCGGGGATCAAAAAAGCTACATGATAGGATAGCTCTGTAAATCTCATCTCATACTCGGTCACAAATATACGACCGTTGCTGAAGGTCCTCGAGCTAGCCATGCATCTCCTCCCTTGTCGTGAGGGGAAAAAACTTCTCTAAGAAGAGATGTGAAAACTGACTCCATGTGAGTGAAAGTGATCCTGCTATGCTCGTATGACTGCCACGACCTCTTGTTTGTCCCCTGAAGTTGAAAAGTAGTGAAAGCAACCCCATTTAACTCCACCAAACCAAGATTATGCAAAATTTCCTGACAACCTTCTAAGAAATTTAGTGTATCTGCCAAAGGATCACTATCATAACATGGAGGAACCATCTTCCTGAAGCGGTCAAACCTCTTATGTTCCTCCTTAAACATAGTAGCCTGCACTACTAGCCTAACAGCAACAACAGGAGGGTGTTCTGCAATTGGTACTAGTCTAGTGTCTTATAAACAGCAACGACCTACTTAGGAGTGTGAGTAGCAGGAGTTTGTGCCCCCCCCCCCCCCGGCCTGAGAAGTAGCACGTGCCACAGGAAGTACTCCAATATGTGCTAAACCCTCCACAAGACCAACCAAACGAACAAGAGCATCATAAAGTACTGGGGTAGCAATGAACCCCTCCGGGACCTGAGCTGATCCAACTGTTCAATCTGATAAAAAGCCTACTCCTCCGCCGGAGCAAATGGTTGCTCCATAGAGGCTCCCCATGTAGGGGCTCTAATTGCAGCGCGGGCTCCAGCCCTGCCTCTACCTCACCATGGCCTGTTATGCCCCAAACTTGAAGGGCTAGTACCTGTCCAACTGCTCCCGATGAACGTGTTCTCACTATCAGCTAGAGAATCGAAAGATAAGGATTTAAACTTTGGATCAATAAAGCCGCACTACAAAGAATGTAAGAAGGGAAGTTTCCTAACATCCTATAGCTTCTCAAATATAAGTAAGGATGTCTCCATACTGATCCACAAGACTCTATTTGTAACACCCCATGTTTTCAAACGTAAAAGTATGTCGTAAGTCAATTAGTGTAAGCTAGGAAACGAGATCACCTTTGGAAGTACATAAAGTAAGTTAATCAAGTTACCTTGGAGGTTACAAATATTTACGATATTAAAATGCAAGTATCAAGAGGGTTGGAAGGTTTAGAAGCTAAACGAATCAAAGAAAATAAGTTCCGTCGAAAGTTGGCAAGTTGGGAATGTAAAAACATGTACCTTTGGGGTGATACTAGGGTGCTTAACATTATAAGAAAGTGATTTTATGAGGTATTTTAGTCGTATGATAGTCGTGTGTTGATTTTTGAAGTTAAGTGAGTTGTGAAACAAAAGTTGATGAAAGGTCCACACAAATCAAGTGTCGGGAACCCCGTGGCGCTAGTGAGTTTCTTGTTCTTCTTGTGGTTGCTGATTTTGGTGCAGTTCCAGCTCGTGTAGGGGTTGTTTTAAGTGGTATTAGAGCAAGTCGTTTCCTAGGGAGTCTACAAAGTCGTGTCTTGTAGAGTCTCACTTATGGTTGTGTTACGTGCCACACTTATAATTGAGAGGCTACGGGGCATTTAGGAAATATCACCCTTCTTTTGTTTCCAAATCGTGCTATAGAGCTGAGTTATAAGCAGTCATTATGAAGCTTCTACCAGATTGTGTATGCACCAGAGGTGCAACTATTATAATAGATCTTTAAGGAGTGGATGTGAATTCCACCTATGTTGAAGGGAAGTTATGAAAGAAAGCGACAGAATATACGATGCTATAGAGGGCTAGAAGATACTTAAGTACAGAAGGTCGTGAATAGTCTAGACTATAGATAGAGGGCTAGAAGCATCGTGATTCAGTATCCAGAAATGATAGTGGTGTCTTTAGTATCATATCTTCTTGCCTATAGTTTCTAGGTACCGAAAGGTCTAGCTACGAGAGTAAAGATGAGATAGAGGTGACTTGATGTCTCAGTTGAATTTTTAGAGTAACATAAGGAAATATATGGTGCTAGAAAGTTAAATGAAGGTTGTGAGTAGTATGAATAGATAAGTGTAGGTCGCAAGCTAAAGTATGGTAGAGTGACAAGGTTTTAGGTAGACAGGAGTAAGGATAGGAAAAAATGAGTGAGGAGGTGATGAGAATAGGTAAGGCCTTAGGATTAAGCTCATCAAAACAAGAGAGCGGATTGTTTCCGTAAGTTATAGAAAGTCTAATATAACCTGGATGAACTCGGACGAGTTTAAGAGTAGGAGTATTTAGAAGAGAAGAGATGCTGCCCAAGTAATAGAATAAGATTGTAATTGTGATAAATGATAAGAGGATGACGTTTAGGAATATAGCCTTTGATTGAAGTAATGATTCCGCGAAGGGATTTTATGAATTGCACAGGATTTGAATACCTCCCGTAAGATGAATCACGTTGGGATGCTATGAAATACAATTATTGAAGTATAGTATCGTCCCTAAGGTGGATGAAGCAAATAACTTTAGATGTTAGCCGACGAGACATGAGCCTTAGTGAAAATATACTACGCATGAGGTTTCAAGTTATCACTAATGGATTATAGATCAACATTAAGATGAATCAGCAACCGATAGGTAAAAGTTCTAAGGCTATGAAACAAAATATAGCGATAGTCATAAGTTCAATGAATTACCAAACAAAGAATTTTGGTACACCTACTGATGCCTAGAGGAACAACTCTTCATAGTTCTATATATTCGCAAAGTGAGGCCTAGAGATTCGCTAAAAGCTGGAGGAAAAGGGAGATAAGAGTCGCATAGGCGTGCGTACAAGGACAGAGTCGTACAGGCTGCATGACAAAAGATAGCAACAATTATGAGATAGGATGAATTATGACCACAGGTCGTGGTGTAAGAAAGAGGCCTAAAGGGGGGAATGCCCTTGCCTTTGGATTTATTCACAGAACAGTTTCCTAGATGGCAAGGCCAACATTAATGTATTTATTAGGACTGTAGGTTCTGAAGTGATAAAAGCATCAGTCATTATTTTGAGGACGAATGTTCCAAAGGAGGAATGATGTAACACCCCATTTTCCGTACGTAAAGGTATGTTGTAAGTCAATTGATGTAAGATCGAAAATGAGATCACCTTTGGAAGTAGATAAAGTAAGTTAATCATGTTACCTTGGAGGTTACAAATATTTAAGATCATGAATTGCAAGTATCAAGAGGGTTGGAAGGTTTATAAGCTAAACAAATTGAAGAAAATAAGTTTCGTCGAAAGTCGACAAGTTGGGAATGTTATAAAGCATACTTTTGGGGTGAGACTAGGGTGATTAACATGATACAAAGGTGATTTTATGAGGTATTTTAGTCGTATGATAGTCGTGTGTTATTTTTTGAAGACAAGCGAGTTATGAAACAAAAGTCGACGAAAGTCGTCACAAGTCAAGTGTGTCAGGAACCCGGTGGCGCTAGTGAGTTTCTTGTTCTTCTTCTGGTTGCTGATTTTCGTGCGGTTCCAGCTCGTGTGGTTTTTTTTAATATTAGACCTTCTCGTGACTCGTGAGACCTAGTTAACCCAGAGCTCTAATACCAACTTGTCACGATCCAAAATCCTACATCTAGGCCCTGATTGCGCCTAGTCGAGCTTGCTAGGAAAGCCAACTTACAATCAACAAATATAATCCACTACCATTAATTAACAGAGATACCAACACGATACAACCCCCAAGACTAGGTGGCACAAGTGCACGAGCAAACTATAAAAAATGACAAGAAGTCTGTATACATAACAAGCTATCTGAAATATAAGTAGATAGGAATTAGTAAGAATTGGGGACTCAGGAACTATGAAGTAGGTCCACGAAATGCATCTCACTTTAATCTCTATATAGTCGCCTAGCTCCATCAGTAAGCTTCTACTAGGACCCACCTGGGGATATGCATAAAATGATATGCAGAAGCAATAGTATGAGTACATCACAATCGGTACCCAATAGGTATCATGTCTAACCTCAAAGAAGTAGTGGCGATGCTAGATGCTTCCGATTACTTTCTGCACAAGTACAATAACAGAATTAAGAACTAAAACAACAGATAATACCATGAATAACGAGAATGACAGATAGAAACAATTGAAGTATGAGGCATGCTCTCCTAGTACACAAATAATCAAAACACTTCTCAAATACGGTATAAAAATATAGCATGCACAAATAACGGAGCCGAGACTCCCAACTAGCATATAAGGATGTCAAGCAACAATTACCAGATAAATGAGTGCTACTAAATGAGTCAATATTAAGAATTCATGCTCAACAAGAACAATATTCCCGTACCCCGGTACATAATCCATGTATTAACAACACCCGATACAAAATTCATGTATCGACCCGGTACAAAATCCATGTACCGACCACGCTCATAGGGCCCGAACTAACCTTGGTTATCACCTAACTCCGGAGGGAAGAATCCAAATCCAAACTCAAAGAGGTGAATAATAGCATCACTCTTACTTCATTGTCCGATCATCATTTTCAATGTTCCGCAACTTTATCTCATCCGCACTGTCACCCTTCATGCAAAAATCCTCAGTCCAAATCACGTATCCATTATTCAAAATATATGTATATGCTCAAGAATTAAAGATAAAAGGTGCATAATGACTTAGTAAATATCAATCGGATAAGTGCTCATGAAATCTCTATGTTACTACGGATAATTATGCAATTCAAAATAAGCTCCCATGCCTTCATAATTAATCATAGTATTATACATGATTGCTAACATGAATAAGAGATCAAACATAGTCACATGAGTCAAATAAATCATGAACCAAATGAGCACAAGGCCAAAACAAGGCATAAAATAAACCAATTCTACCTCGCTTATGATATAAACTCGGTAAATGCATATACACTCGCCACTAGGTATATATACTACCCCCAATACTTTATCACATAGCAAACAAGTTAAATCCTAGGGGTTTCCCTCTTAACAAGATTAGCTAAGAGACTTACCTCCACCCGGTAGCCTAAAATTTGTCAAAAATGCCAAATCCTTAAAAATCCAACCAAATGGCTCGAATCTAGTCAAATATAACCTAATAATATCAAACGAAGCCATAGAAATAGAACCCAATAAATAAAGGTTGAATGTTTAATCAATACACAATGTTAACCAAAAAGTCAACCCGGGCTCACCTCCCGTAGCCCAAAAAAACTCACACGGATCATAGTTGGAGTTGTAGGGTGATCAACCCACCATATTGAAGCTCTACGAGTCTAGTTATCAAGCATTAAACTGTTCATTGATGCGACATCAGAGTAGAGAGATATTCGTATTTCTGCGATACTGCAAAGACAACTCCTTTTTGGGACCCGCTTAGGCAGTGGCCAAACTGTGAATGTCTTATAGTGGTTGAAAGGTTCATTTCTGGTCAATTTTCGTCCAAACTTCATCCTGTCACTCTCCTAAGACCTATTGACAGTTCCCAAAGGGTTCAAGGTGAAAACCAAGTGTTTATATCCAAATCTGACATCAAAGGTTAGCTAAGGTAAAGAATATCACCTCTATAGTGTTGTGCTGTGATCGTGGGCTGTTGTGAGTTAAGTAAGCTTGGTTTTCTACTGGTTGAGGCAAGTAATATCCTATTTCTTTTTCTTAATCTTATTTACATGACCGTCAAGTTGTTTGGATGATAAACTATAAGATAACACATGAATTGGTGTAAGGTGTTGTTGTCTCATGTTGGACTATTTTAGAGTGGTATACATGGCTTTTTGTGGCCGAAAATAATGGGAAATAGCTTGTTAGTGATGTTTTTTAATTATTATTATTCTTGTCTATGTGTTGGTTTTATGGATGAGGATATCAGCTAGAAGAAGAAATGGCCACATAATATCTGGAAGTTGTTCATGTTGTTGTTACCTCTTGTTGGCGCTGTTTATTGTTCTTATGATGATGTATATAAGGTTTGAAAACCTTTAAATAAACTTTTTGTTATGATGGATATGTTGTTGTATTGATGTAAAGGCTTAATAAGGGTAAAGGGGCAATCCGAGCATCCCGCTCGTCATGTTAACTAGTAATTCGCTTGTAATGTTTATGTACTTGTTACTATGTAGATTGAGGTGCCTTGAAGGCGGTATGTATTTGGATTGTTGAGGCAATATTGGACAAGGTATGTTAAATCACCTTCATTCCTTCTTTTGGCATGATTCTAAACGAACGAAACATAATCGAACAATACTTATAACGGCTGTACTCTTAGTAGTTTAGAATCTTATGTCTTTGTCTTCGATGATGTATTTCTGATCCATTGTATTGATCTCTGATCTTAGTGAAACATATATTGATGATGTGTATATATATATATATATATGTATGTATGTATGTATGTATGTATGAATGTATTTTATGACACTGATCTATCCATGTTATAGCCGGTTGGGTATGACACCTAGCGCACCACTGCAGTCTGGTACATTATGATGATGTTAGCCCCGAAGAGCAACTTGATGATGATATTACAGCCCCACAGATTTTCTTATATATATGTATATGTTTTTTAAAAGAATGCATGTCATACACACTCAGCGGCATTCAAAGTTACATGTTGTCTCTTCCATATCTCTATTTACATTACTGCTTTTCCTTATGCTTTTTTGCGTTACATACTCGGTACTTTATTTGTACTAACATCCCTTTTTTCTTGAGGATGCTGCATTTCAAGCCTGTAGGTGTGATAGACAGGTTGACGATCCTCCTCAATAGGTTATCAACTCGGCGAAAGGTGTTGGTGCACTCCAGTTGCTCTAGAGTTTCCTTTTGATTCGGTATTCTTATATACGTATGCTTATGTGTATTACGAGGTTCTGTCCTGATCTTATGATGTTTACATACTCTTTAGAGACTTTTAGACTTATATCCTGTATACAGAAGTTTGTACGGCCTCACCAGCCGGTATGTCCCATGTATTTCATTTATGTATGTCCTTTTTGGTTATTTATCGTTGTTTAATCTCTCATGCTTTGTCGGATTATCTTATGATGGCCTTCAAGCCACTTATATATGCTAGAATGGTAATTTACTTACGCTATGTTGGTGCTTCATAAGTAAGTCCTGGGTACCAGTCGTGCCCTTCCGGTTTGGGGTGTGACAAACTTTGGTATCAGAGCATGTCTGTTCTTGGGAGTCTACAAGCCGTGTCTAGTAGAGCCTTATTTATGGGTGTATTGTGCACCACTTATAAACATGAGTCTATGAGGCATTTAGGACTGTCACTCTTTCTTCTCATACTAGATCATGTCATAGAGTAGAGTCATAAAAATAGTTCCTAATATCTATCTTGTTTCATAATACAGTGATGCCTATGAGTAGGAAGCAGACGACTAGTAAGAGATTGCATACAGCTGTAAGAGAGGGTACCAGTCATGTGCCACCCGCTAGTGTGGGCCAGAGTGAGGATCAGAGTGCCACACCATCTCAGACTTCTCCGCCTCCGCCAACACCAAAGGAGCTTAGAGGGGCCCCGATACCCCCAGTTCCCCCCACCTGTCACTTCTGACCAGGACATGCAGAGTGTAGTGCAACTATTGACTTGGTTGGTGGTCGTGCACGCACATCGTCAAGGTAAAGGTTTTTAATTTTTAGAGAGGTCCGCTAGTGCGAGGGTTCGGGATTCCATTAACCTGGATCCTCTAGCATTTATAGGACCCCCCAAATTTTATAGATCAGATTCAGAGGATGTTACAGGTCATGCACGCTACCAAGACTGAGGCAGTAGAGCTAACGTCTCACAGGCTGAGGGATATAACGGTAATACGGTAAGAGTCTTGGGAGAAGTCTAGGGGATCGAATGCACCTTCAGTAGTGTGGATGGAGTTTTGAGAAGCAGTATTAAGTCACTATCTGATAGTGGAAATACGATTGGCCAGGGTTGATAAGTTCCTGAATCTTTATCCCATGTACTCTCTTGTTGTCATTTGTTGCTTTCTGATGTTAGACTTGTGTTAATAAATTGCTTTATTGTCCATTAATTGCCTTTGTTTTCTGTTGTTAGATTATATCAATATCTTGTATAGGTTTCTATGTCTAGTAGGTTTCTTGACCTAGCATCATCACTACTCTATCGAGGTTAGGCTTGATACTTACTGGGTACCATTATGGTGTACTCATGCTACACTTCTGCACATTTTTGTGTAGATACAAGTACATATGCTCGTGTCGGACACCAGTGAGTGGACCCTGTTACTCGAAGACTTCAAGGTATACCTGCTGGACGTTCGCAGGCCTCGGAGTCGCGTTCTTCTACTGCTTTACTACAATTTATCTTCATTTCAGAGACAATTGTATTTAGAGATTATTATTTTTACATTTTCTGTAGAGCTTATGACTCAGTTCCATTTATTTTGAGAAGTATTTGACTGTTGTACCATTTTAGTTTGTTATGATAGATTATCGTTTAATTTGATATTTAAATTGTTGTTTTGCTAATTCTTAATGTACGTTAGGCTTACCTAGTATTAGAGACTAGGTGCCATCACGACATCCTGAGGTGGGAATTCGGGGTCATGGCAGATATTCTTACAATGCCTTGGAAGATCACAACACATCAAATACTGTGAACCCCAATTTCTATCGAGCACAATCTCCTCAAATTGCCCGTCCAAAATGCATACAACCAGCTACCTACCCATTAACACACTTCCACCGTCCACCGCCAAGGGGATAGTTTCACCTTTAGGAATCCAATCTCTATACCTCAAAAGTGCAAGATTTCGTATCCTAGTGAACTGCCTACTCAAACACAACCCTAAAGTCACACATGTAAGCATCTCAAAACGTGTGTTTCCATCATTTCTTCCATGCCATGCAACTAAAATTTGAACCTCAATGACTGACTATCGTAGAACCGTCGTAGCCCTTAGTCAAATTGTCCATATCCCCCGTTAGTAAGCATACTCTACAACACATCATCCTTCTTGGTGATGTTGAAATCATTACTACTATATCTCTTAAAAAACTTGAACCATCTATGCTACCTCTTATTCTAATCCTTCTGTCTAAAGATGAACCACGACTTGCAAAGTAATTCAAACTGCACACGATTCACCACATCTATCATGATACAATATCTAAGTACAAGAATATCATCATCTACTCCAAGTCACAACTAGGATAGTCCTTCTAGCTCTTAGAAACTGACTTACATAATATCAACCATTTAAATTGAGTCTCTCCAAGTCAATCAAATCAAGCAATCTTCTAGACCCAAAAGCCCTACCACAATAGTGCCGGTAATGCCCTATCATATCAAAGGAGCCGATCATTTCTATTATCATGTTAATCCAAACCACTACTATGTTGATCCAACTACTTCAAATTACTCTTGACATGCCTTCTAGGCCTCACTTTTATTTCCCCAATACATTGTGGCTTTTAACCAAACTCACCCTAAGTGATCCCAACATGAAACTACGTCATCCTAAGATCTGTAGGCCACTTTCTTCCCCTTTATGCACCAAAAAGTACCTCAAACCCAAATGCTTGCTCTAAAGAGACCTTCCATTAATCTAAAAATGTTCCTTTTATCTCTCCAACATCTATCATAGAACCAATAATGATACAGAAAAAATCCAAGTATCTATCACAATCCAGTCTAAATCTCAAATCCTTGGCCATACAATGGACATGATAAATACTTAGGTACCACATCTTGCTCCTTGAACCCACTAGACCCATTACCAAAAGTCACCCACTCTTCTCTAGTCCCCAGTGCATAGCCAAACATGTAAAACGACTAGTGCTCCGTTAGAATACGAATACTCAAAAAGAAGCAATCTCATCTTTAAGAAACTGGGTGTTCTTTCTCCTTGCATACTATATCCTCAAAGAATATCAAAACTCAATCACTCTACGGACTCTATATCAATAAAGTGTAGTAGATTACCCATCCAGCTAATTTCTTGCCTGAATCATCCTCGATGTCGTCCTCCTCAAGCCATAACTTGTCACGGCCCAAAAACCACCATTTGTTCATGATGGAGCCTAACTCACTTGCTAGGCAAGACAAGCATATCAGTAGCAGAACAAGATAACAAAATTATGGAAATAGTACTAGTCTAAAGCCAAATGTCATAAATAAACTACGTCAATACATTTAAATCTTTGGGACTGGCAATACAGAGTCATGAGCTCTACAATAGATACAAGTCCAGAAACATAAAATAGAAATATTATCTGAATAATAACAACAGAAACTGCAATGGAAAGAGACGTCAAGGACTGCACTCAGAAAGCAGCTCTACCTCGTCTCTCAACAGCTCAACAGCAATCACCACAACTCTCAACTGGGTCCAACACCTTGATTTGCACAATTAAGTGCAGAGTTTGTATGACTACAACCGATCTCATGTACTCAGCAAGTATCATAACTAAACTCGACGAGGTAATAGTGGCAAGAATTACCAGTGATACTCTCTAACAACCGGCTCAGTTCAAAAATTGTACAAGTAAACAACGATGGTACAAAACTAACCAAACTAGGCATAAAACATAGATATGACCAAATAGGTGCACATAGAGAAGATGAACCAAGTCATGTATAAATTAATAACTCAGCATATAGAGAAGATAGGCCTCAAGAATCAAATCAATGTGCACAGATTAACATATACAAAAGATATGTACCGTGCCTTCACCTTCCAGTCAAATAGCATATAGAGAAGATATGCATAAAGAGGCATGTATAAATTCAAAAAAATGGCATATATAGAAGATATGCGATAAAACATGCATACACCCAAGGTAATTGCAAAAAGAGAAAAGATGCAAAAACCCAAACACTGATTAGTTTTTCTCATACTGCATGCACACCATAAAGAGAGAAACATGAGAGGACAGCCACTGGGGGGATGGATCCTTATCTATATGCTGCATGGATAATTCACGTGCCCTATATAATAACCGCACATACCGCTCACGTGCTATCATAAGTCAAACTACACGGATAACTCACCTGCTACCAATCCAGTTTATATCACATAGAAAGCATATATAACAATACATGTATACGAATAATGAATGTCAAATCATAAGCTCATGGACTGATAAAAGTGACATGCTAAGTATATTCATGTGCGAAGTGTGCTACCAAAGCTCTAATTAGGCGATTGCGCCACAAAATAGCAATTAACATGATTGAACATGATATTATCCTTAACATGATGTCTAATGTAATCCAAGTAGCTCACAAAGAAGTACAAACACATGAAGCATGACAAAATGAAGCTTAGCACTTAATTCAAGGCATAACATAGCCTAAGCACTACCCCGAGCATGGGTAAAACCCGGTGCATGCACACCTTAGCATGAATTGCCTTCCCACGCGAATCAATGAGCTCGTGCATTAAATTAGTATTAGGCAACATACTTACCTTAACAAATCTAAATCAATACGCTAGAATTGCCTTCCCATGTGAATTGATCTCTGAATGGCTCAAATCTAGCCAAAAATAACTCAATAACATCATGTAGTATCATAGGAAACAACCCCAAACAATAAAGCTTCAATATTTATACAATTACAAAAAGTCAACCAACAAATCAACTCGGGTCCACATCCCAGAACTTGACCAAAATCACAAATATTGGCTACCCATTCCAATAGGAGTCCAAATATACAAGTTTCATCCAAATCGAACCTCAAATTGAACCCCAAATCTCCAATTTTCACTCTCCAAAATCATAGCAACCCCCCCTCCCCCAAGTTCTCTTTCAACTCACATAATTTGTAAGGCGCAGTAAAAGTTTGCCAAGGATTTAAGATTTTATGGTGCCAGGGTAAGCTAATGTATTGGAAGATTATAGATGATTATCGCGGCGAGCTTGCTTGCTGCGGTACTGATTTTTGGGACTGTGCAATGTATCATGGAGTTGGTAAACATTTTGTAAAAAATGGCAATTATGCGATCCATTATGCGACTGTGGATTTGTTTCACTGACTACAGAATCATCGTGGAATGAGGTACGATCAACTCAATTTTTGATGATCATTTCGCTGTTCAATATGCAACCGCAAAATCATTCCGTTGGACTGCATATCCGTTGCATTATCATCTTGAGAATTTTTGGAGGGAGATTTTGCGGTCTAGTGTGCGACCGCAAAAAATTTTCGCGAACCGCGGATTCATCGTGAACCTGAATAGACCCAGCCCAGATTTGGAAGAACATTTTGTGGTCCATTTTGTGGTCCATTTCGCGGACCGCATATCCCTTCCGCGGTGCATTCCACAATTATAGATCGGCATCAGAGGGTTATTTTTTCAAAATTTTCTAACCTGAATCTATTTTAATATAAGGAATTAAGGGGTTATTTTTAGAGGTGAATCAGATTATTCCAGGTAGAGAGAAAACTCTAGAGAGAGAGGGAGGAGGAGCTCTAACAATTCTACTCTCCAATTGTTTCTCAAATCTTGGGATTCAGGAAGGAACTCACAAGGTCTTCAACCAACTAGGTATGTTTTCGCCCCTAAGCTCTCATGAAAAGTTTGTAATGGTTTTATGTAAAAAAATTATTATTTTGGGGCTTATGGGATGGTGATCAAAAGCCATAAGCCCTCTGTTTTGAAATTTGGTGTGTGAAGAGTGGAGGATGTGATTCTAGTGGGTTGGAAACAAATGGTTGAGCATGTATGTGCCAAGGAAGGTCGTTGGGTGTTGTAGGGATATTGTAGATGGATTGGTTGCTTGAAAATTTGTTGCGGGGTAGAGGAATTTCTATTATGGAACTTTGTAGTCGATTTTTTTTTTTTTCATATTAAGTGTTTGATAAAATGTCTAAAAGACCTTTACCGTGAGAGTCCTTCTAATAATGGTTCAATTTGATTATTTTGCTATAGATTGAGGTGTTTCGAGTAGCGAAACTTCGTAGGAACTCTAAAGAAATCTTAATCAATGTATGTTGGCTAAATTCCTTCAGCAGAATCGGATTCCACAAATTCTATGTAAAGTCCAAGCATGGTCTGTTAAAGTTCCTACTTGTAATGTTCCGAATTGATCCTAATGATTGATTTACCCAAATGCTTATGTACTCAAGTCATGTTCCTATTACACCTATTATATTACTCTCCTTTGATAAAATGTTTCAAGTATGATTGATGTTTCAAAGGCTTATGATCTTGAATTATGTTACATTTGCCACCGTTATGGGCTACGCTTTGAATTTTATCTCAAATGTTTAAGTTCTTGTGTACTCATGTGTTTATAGCCATAGCATTTCAAATGTTTGAATTGCCAAATGTTCATGAAACTCTAGACATGTCTTGATTTCAAATTCCATGCTCTTTTCCTTGAAATGATTTTAGCGCTTGCTTTTGAATTTTCATATGCACATGAATATGAAGTTATGGGCTTCCAATGATTTGAACACATTTATGTGACTTCAAATGACCTAAGGCATATGTTATGAAATGAAATAAAATATTTAACATGTGGCCATTGTGCCAAGAATGAAGATGGTATGAATGGTTAAAAGTGCCAATGAAATGAAAGATCTAATGAAAGGATATGAGATGAATATTTATCTTTTTTATGTGCAAAAATATTTTTGGACTATCATTAGGGCACCGAGGAAGGGAGGGCTATAAAATCACATGCCCGAAATTACATGTGCATGTGTAGGAGATGATTGAGAGATAAATTCCCTTGCACTGTGATGATATTATTCCCCTTGATAGGGATGAATTTATTTTTAGCATCAGTCCATGTAACCATGTCGGCCCACACAGCATTGTGGGGAGATGGCTTAGCGATCGAGCGGTGATCGGACACCATGTCGTGCACATGATGGTTTCGCATTTCCATGTCAATCCACATTCATCGTAGTTAGATGACTTAGCCGATCGAGCGGTGATAGGACTGCATGCCATGAGCATGGTGGTATGTCCTTCCTGCTATTGTATTAGATTTGCACTACCATGTCGAACCACATTCATTATTGTTAGACGGCTTAGCCGATCGAGCGGTGATCAAACTCCATGTCACATGCATAGTGATAATCGGTGGCTAATGATCTCCCGACCAAAAATGTAAATGCTCATTTTAAAATTGATTATGTTTTAACTTCGCATTTTAGATATAATCGATTCCCTTACTGTTTTCATGTTTCTCTTTTCTTATGTTGGCATTCCATTCCATGTGAGGGTACTTAGATTTACATACTAGTACTATTCCATATCTAAGAACGTCCCTTTTGCTAGGATGCTGCATCTTTAATAGATGCAGGTAGTTCCTCAGTAGGTGGCACAGGTTCTTGATAGGTGTACTCTTTTCTCAGTTGATTCGGTAAGCCCTACACTATATCAGGGCCTTATGTTTGCATTGACATTCACATATCATTTGAGGTACATCCGGGGCCTTTTCACCAGGAGTTCCATATTATTCTCATGTTTATTTAGAGGCTCCGTAGACATATTTTGGGTTTTGTTTTGAATGGGGAAAAACTTTAAGTGTTGTTGTTGACAGTTGATCTCACTTAAAAACTATGAACTTATATTATTTTTCCTTATATAAATGAATTTTCCTAACTGGCATTGTACGTTTTATCCTCCCGATTCACTATCTCCTCCCTTTCATTTTTTAATTAATCATGGGAAAGGTTGGTTGGTAGGCACCAGGTACGCTTGCTTGACCGGTTTACCTCTGTTGGGCGCCAAGTATCGCTCCCCAAAGTCAGGGAGTGACAAGCTTGGTATCAGAGCCTAAGGTTTTAAAGTGTCCTCGGATGTCTCGGAGTCGTGTCTAGTAGTGAACTTCTAATCGGTGTGAAGTTGACCACATCTATAATTAGGAGGCTACTTGGAAATTTAGGAATGTCACCCTTTTTTGATATCCTAGATCGTGCCATAGAGCTCAAGGTAGGAAGCTAATTTCCCAATCGTGTCTCCTTTTTTAGATGAGTGGTCCATGAGTTCAAGGTGGTAAAGAGAGAGTGACCCCGTCATTCAATCTGCGGGAGATTGTACAAGAGTTCATTGGGAGAATGGGTCGAGCCTTGGAAGGATTGGAACTGCTAGATGCTAGGGTAAATGCCCTTGTTCCTCTTCATGGTAATGTCCCCACAACACTGAATCATGCGGCGCGAACACCTAGGAAACGAAAGAGTATTGTTCGTGCCAACTAGCCGGAATGTTCGATTTGTAAGAAGAACCACTTAGGGGTATGCTACATGACTCTTGAGATAAGTTATGTTGTGGAAAGAGGGGGCACAAGATGAAAAAATTCCCCAAGTTGGGTACACCCAACCAAGTCTGCCAGACTTGTGGAAAGGAATATTCGGCGCTGTGCCGCAAGCATACTCAGGAACATTTTAGTTTTGGCAGGCTCGGGCACTTCCAAAGGTAGTGCAACATGCAACAGCTGAGAGTGGTGCCAACACCCACATCGGGAGCCGATACAGAGATTGATTACACTCCTGCTATGAGGGCCAAAAGGAAGGATAGAGAGGATGTGCATGACGTATGCAAAAAAGGAAAAAAATCTCATAAGTGGGGCAAGCCAGCCTAGCAGGCCTTATCCTTATTGCGAGAAGTGTAGGAGGTATCATTTGGGGTATGCCGCCAGGGTACGAATGCATGTTATGGGTGTGGAGTGGAGGGGTATTGGGTAAGGCATTGCCCCGACAACCAAAGGAGAGCAAGTAAGTCCCTGCTAGGTACATCATTAGGCACGTCATATAACTTTCCTTGTCGTATATGGGCATCTATATGAAGGGACAACATAAACATGGATCTTAATAAAATATTGAATCACAAAACATTACATGTACCTACTTTTTGAACCAGACACATTATTCGTGGAATCTCCTTACCACAATTATCATACATATAACTTCCATTTTGATGTCATATGCATGCTTAAATCAACAATTCTCCATTTTTATTTTTTCTCCTATTTCCCAATTGATTTCTCCAAATCTTTGATTTCATATTAAACTAAATAATAGATCCTTAACTTGATGGTAAAAGTGATCTAGAATCATTTACCTAAATTTGATTGATGAAGAAATAGGTCAAAATCCCTCAAACCCGGTCTCACATGCTCCAAAATTGAAGAAAAATGCTAAAACAACAAAATAGGCTTTGTTTATAGTGTAAAGAATCATCTGGCAGTAAAAATTCACTATTGAGGCGCCCCGGGCATCAACCCACGCAACGCGGTAGTGCTACAACCTACAACACTCAGCTAACCGAAAACCGCTCTGCTTGCCACCCTTCAGTTAAAAGACCATAACTTCGTGCTCACATGTCAGAATATCGAACTATTTAAACCACAAGGAACTAGCCTCAAATGAATACAATCCCATTAAATCCTCATCCCGAAATTCTTTATATATTGGGAAAAAGGATCTTTAAAGTCAGTTCGCCTGCACAAAAGCCTTGTTTCAGTAACTCAATTCTTTCGGAACTTGCTCCAAATGCGCCGAAAATCACCCGAACCCCTCGGGTCCTAATCGAACCATTCCTACAATTTCAAATACCCATATAGACTTCTTTAAAGGCTCAAACCACCCAGGGGAATATAACAACAATGAATCGAGGCTCAAATCGAATAGAGTTTCTCTTATGTTCTTAAATCTTTAGTCATTTGAAAGATTGTCTGAATCACTGATATGTGGCTATAATTTCATAGTTTCGTACATTATGTGCCTTGCATTTTACATGCTTTAATGATAAATTACACTTTATTTGCGCGTAATGGAGTCTATTTTAGGTATAGGTGCATGGGAGATGAAAGTAGAGCAAAAGGGATACTTAAACGTTGAAAGTGTGCTAGAGAACAGTGAAAAGGAGAGACCTAGCGAGGCCAGCTTAACCAGGCGTTAGCCTGGCGACGCCAAGCCTGGGGCGTGCACATTCTGAATTTTGAAGACTTATTTCATCTCCTGGTTATTCTAGGACTTGGACCACGTTTAGGTCTTTTTCTACACATATAAATAGACCTAAAAACGTCACTTTTAACACACTTCAGACCTAGGGAGTGCACGGAGCCGCCGAAAGACATGAGATTCGACCTAAGGAGGCAAGAACACAGTAGGAGCAAGGCGGAAAATTCTTCTACAAGTTTTTCACTTCCTTCTTCCTATTTTCATTATTGGTTATGAATTCTAGTATTGTAGTTATGCATACTACTATGAATAGCTAATTTGTTATCTAGGGTTTTGATGGAACCTATTGGAGGATGATTTTCCTGTTACGTTAATATAGATTTGCTGTAGCTTTTTCTCTATTTGTTCAACTACGTTATGATTGTGGTTGGTTGAAGAGCTCTCAATCGACTGTGCCTATTTAGTGTGTATTACTCGGGAGAGAGTGCATAATTAGGTAGTTGTTGAACAACATCACTCCTAACGTATATGAGGGATCAATACGGAGGGTTTAAAGGTGGGATTAGGGATAACGAAATCTTGGTGGGATCCAAGTGAGCTGTACTTAAAGCCAGCTAGCGTAATTCGGAAGAAAATGTCTAGTAAATTGTGGTAGTTACTCGGGAGAGAATTACAACACTCAGAGTGTTCATGATCGATAGAGAAAACTTAGGCAAATATATAGAAAATGTAGCGAAAAGGATTCCGACAATAGAGAAATCATAACTCTAGACCTCTTTAATCTTGTCTCCAATCCATCCTTGTTAATTGATAGTTTTACTGCTTTCTAATATTTTTTAGTTAATTAGATAAAAATAAATATTATAATCTTTATAATTAGAAAATTATTTCGACTTGTGTTTCTTAGCGATGTTGAATAATTGTAGCTAAGCCTTAATTCTCTGTGGGATTCGACTCCAGACTTGTAAATCAGATTATATTTGCAACGACCGCTTAGTCCTTTTTATAAGGCATAGTTGGGCGTGATCAAATCTTGGCGCCGTTGCAGGGGAATTATCGGTGTAGCTGTAGGTGTACATATTTCTAGGTTGCAAGTTTGAACTTTTATTTTTGTTTTCTTGTATTTGATTTATTTTTAATATGTTTTTTGACTTGAGAAACATGGAATCATGGAATTATGAGAGTTTTGATGTTGGTAATTCTACTTTTGATCCTCCTTATGCATATAGTGGAGGAAACCACCCATTGCGAAATTGTCAAAATATTCCCGAGAGCGAGTTATGTGCACCAACACAATCTTATGTGTGGAATGTGTGTGATATGTGTTGGCCCAAGATCAGTTGAAGTTTTGAAGAATGACAAACGAACTCAGTGAAGGACCAGGTTCATCTAAGGAGACACAGTTGTTATGGCCCATACATATGAGATGCACGTGAAGAAGATAAGTCCTTGAGATCAAGCAGCAATATCTTGATGAATATCTTCTGAACTGATCGAAAAGATTGCATATAGGATAAGGAGTTGAAGTCTCCTTATGAAAAGAGAATTACATCCGGATCAAGAATATGGATTAGGAGTTAGAGTTGTTCTTGGACTCGAATTGGCAAAGGATCCACAATTCGAGTTCTTATCAAACTCTGATTACTAACTCTATAAATATAATGATTGTTCTCTTTTACAGGTGAATGCACATAAGCAGAAGTTAAGCATATTTGAGAGCAAAAAGATCAAGTCTGATTTGCAAGCAACATATGCGAGATACAAGTGTGCACGTCTGAAGCTACATGAACTAAGATAGAAGAACCAGTTTCATCATTGTGTTTATTCTAAGTCTAGTTCAATTGTAGTAGGTTTTCATATTGTACCTTTCAGCTTTCTTAGAAGCAATTGTATTAGGTACTCTGAGTATTCAAGTTAGAGTTAACTTGAAAGTGTCGCAACAGTTGAGGCTGTGTGCTACACTGGGATTAGAGTTAATCCTTAGGTTTACAAAGAGTTTTGTAAATGCAGTTTTTGGCTCAGTGATTTTAGTGGAGTTTGGGAAAATCCTACTGAGTAGTAGGTCGTGGTTTTTTCACCTTTTGAGCCAGTTGTTTTCCACGTAAAATTCTCTGTGCACTTTACTTTCAGTATTTATTATTCCGCAAACTGCTGTAGTTAGAACACTTAGAAGAACCAGGTTCTTCTAACGCAAAAATTAGGTACCACACAAATCACCCCCCCCCCTTGTGTGGTATTGACGTTTATAACATCAATATGTGTGGTGGTCAAGATGTTCACTTTCATGGTTGTGATTATTTGTCTTAACTTCCCCCAACCCCTTACTTTGATGGTTCTTCTTTTTCTTGTGAAGTTAATAGGAATAAAGAACCCGGGGATGATGACCTGAAAGAGATCAAAGATATGCTAAAGTGCCTTGTGGAACAAAATGATATGTTAAAGTGCCTTGTGGAACAAAATAGTAAATTACAACTGCAGATAGAAAGGAAAGAGGAAACTATTCACAACTTGAAGGTTCAAGTGAGTCAACTGGTTGAAGATTTTAATGCTCAACAAGAAAATGTTGTGAATAGTATCCAAGAAGAGCGTGAATTAGATATAGAAATTGAGGTGCTAGTGGAGAAGGCCAAAGTAGAACACCAACAATCAATCGAACTAGATTTTGAGGATGCCGATGTTGTAGAAGAGATACGAGAGTCAACCAAGGACAATGATGATACGTATTTAGTTGACTCTAGTGTCATTAGTGTTAAGGATGTTGACAATCCCAATGTTTATGTAGTTGAGTGCATTGGTCCACACTCCAAGCATTTTTCCACATTGTGTTTGGATGATGACATGGAAATAGAGTCATCCGAGCCACTTGAGGAGTCAAGGAATAAGGAACAAGATGCCTACATTCTGGAATTCTTCTTGCCAGAAAGTCGGGATTACACACCTCATCTAAAGGACAAGAAGTGCAGAATACTACATTGTTTTATTGGGCCAGTCAGATTCGTTCCACCACCCCAGGAGCATGACCATAGAGCTGAATCAAAACTTGGTGTCCAATTCATAAGTTCAAAGTGGAGGCAGAAAGTGATTTGCGTCGTGCCGCTACGTTAAATCAAGCGCTTGTTGGGAGGCAAGCCAGCTTTACTGCTTTCTTTTATTTTTTATTTTTTTTTATTGTATTATTTTTGTAGTGTTAATTTTTGATTTTCTAGGAGCATGGAAAGCTAAGCTATTGGAATGATCCAACAGCAAACCAAATGGTTGGAACTAAGTGTGAGGTACCCGCATGAAGGACCAAGCCTGGGAGAAGTTTGGGTACCCCATGAGCTGCTAGTGCTTCGGCCTTTGGCCTACCAGGGAGTTTCTTTTACCCTCTTATTTCGATGCTATTTCAGCTGTGTTAGTTTAATTGAATAATGCTTTTATTTTTTAAAAAAAAATAAAAACTAATAAAAAATTGGACTGTTCCCGACGATGGATCTATTAGATAATTTTCTTGAGGGATTTAAGTCTAAAGAAGGTAGTGTAGTAATTCACCCTTGATTTTTCTTTGTGTCGCGGTTCTTTTTCAAGGGTTTTATTTGAACGGGGTGTAGTTAGTTTTAATTTTTTTTTAGGAGTAGGAGCTACTGCGAGATGAATTGAATTGAAGCAATATCTCTTGACTTTGTTATGCCTTGAGAATAGCGAGTACTTTGGTTGTGACGCTTAGGCTCAGTTTTTGACTCTTGTAGAAGTACCTTAAATTGTATGACCTTAACTTTGCTTAACTGCTTTGACTAGAGTGTCTTGATGACCCCAATCCTGAGTGAGTTATGTGCCATGTGTGTGTGAGGTTTGTTGTATTCTGTGCATTGCATTTGATGACTAGAACTTGCCCCGTGTGTTTACAAAGCGAAATAGTAGTTTTGTTCAGTCTTGGAAGTGATATAGGCGTTTCTTTGTTGAACCAAATATGTATATTTTACCCGCCTAATTGTTATGTAACGTAGTTAATCCCTTTGAACTTGTAATCCTGTTTCTTTGGCAACCACATGACAAGCCTTACCTCTTTGTTTGAATTAACCATCTATCTGAACCTGTTCACCTCTCATGAGCACTTGAATTGTTATGAACGTTATAAAAGTTAAAGTGTGGGGTGGTTGGTTTGGCTTTTGAGTGGAACTAATGAAATAAGGAGAAAGGTGTATTATTTTAAAAAAGTAAGAGCCACTTGAATTGGAAAAGAAAAAATAAAGAAAAAAAATAGTTGTATTGTTGTAAAGAATATTCCTTGTGGTGGTGGCTTTTGATGTAATTGTGCTTAAAGAAGTATGGAGTTAATATATATTGATGTAAAGGTGGAGTTATGGTTTGACATAAGTATGGGTTTGAATGTTAAAGTATATGTATTAAAGTGCTTAGGGAGGTGTAGTCACTTTTATATCCAAATGTATCCTACCCAACCCGTAGCCTACATTACAACAAAATAAAGTCCTACTTGATCCTAGACTGAATGAGCTCGATTAGTAGAGTAGTATTACACTACGGGCAAGCCTATGTTGCATTATTTGTGGCATATGAATGTTATTTCTGAGAGGGAGTGAATTCTTTCTATCTTGAGTTCCTAATTGTTCTTAAATATTATTGTGTGTGTGGAACTACTCTCTTTTGTATTGTGAGGGCACTTGATTCATGAAGGAAAGGTAATGTCATTGACCTGCATGTTAGAGTATGTGAGTGAGTTGTGAATAATGCATGGTACTTGCGAGTCAAATCTTGAGGTGAACATGTTACACCCTTGTGCTTAGTCTATTTTAAAGATTCTTGGAATGATGAGTTAGGAGAATTTCTTAAAAAGGTCTTGTCTATAAGTGTAGTTTGATTTCTCAAGGACGAGCAATGTTTAAGTGTGGGCTATTGATGTGTGACTATAATTCCATAGTTTCGTACATTATGTGCCTTGCATTTTACATACTTTAATGATAAGTTACACTTTATTTGCGCGTAATGGAGTCTATTTTATGTGTAGGTGAATTGGAGATGAAAGTAGAGCAGAAGGGATACTTAAATGTTGAAAGTGTGCTCGAGAACAGTGAAAAGGAGAGACCTAGCGAGGCCAGGCAAAGGCCAGCTTAACCAGGCTTTAGCCAGGCAAAGGCCAGCTTAACCAAGCGTTAGCCTGGCGACGCCAGGCCTGGGGCGTGCACATTTCGAATTTTGAAGACTTATTTCGTCTCCTGGTTTGACTAAGACTTGACCTACACGTTTAGGTCTTCCTACACATATAAATAGACCTCAAAAAGTCACTCTTGACACACTTTAGACCTAGGGAGAGCACGAAGTCGCCGGGGAGACCTGAGATTCGACCTAAGGAGGCAAGAACACACTAGGAGCAAGGCGGAGAATTCTTCTACGAGTTTTTCACTTCCTTCTTCCTATTTTCATTATTGGTTATGAATTTTAGCATTGTAGTTATGCATACTACTATGAATAGTTAATTTGTTATCTTGGGTTTTGATGGAACCTATTGGACGAAGATTTTCCTGTTACGTTAATATAGATTTGCTGTAGCTTTTTGTCTGTTTGTTCAACTACGTTATTATTGTGGTTGGTTGAAGAGATCCCGATCGACTGTGCCTATTTAGTGTGTATTACTTGGGAGAGAGTGCATATTTAGGTAGTTGTTGAACAACATCACTCCTAACGTATATGAGGGATCAAAAGGGTTTAAAGGTGGGATTAGGGATAACGAAACCTTGGTGCGATCCAAGTGAGTCGTACTTAATGCCAGCTAGCGTAATTCGGGAGAAAATGTCTAGTAAATTGTGGTAGTTACTCGGGAGAGAATTACAACACTCAGAGAGATCATGATCAGTAGAGAAAACTTAGGCAAAGATATAGAAAACGTAACGGAAAGGATTCCGACAATAGGGGAAATCATAACTCTAGACCTCCTTAATCTTGTGTCCAATCCTTATCCTTGTTAATTGATAGTTTTATTGCTTTCTAGTATTTGTAAGTTAATTAGATAAAAATAAATATTATAATATTTATAATTAGAAAATTGTTTGGACTTGTGTTTCTTAGCGATATTGAACAACTGTAGCTAAGCCTTATTTCTTTGCGGTATTCGACTCCGGACTTGTAAAACGGATTATATTTGCAACGACCGCTTAGTCCTTTTTATAAGGCATAGTTGGGCGTGATCAATCACACTTAGACAATTCGGATTACTTTCAAACTTTGCACAAGTTCAATTCAACTATATAGACCTAATAGCATCAAAGTCATCTTTTGGTCAAACTTATGAACTCTTAAGTTCTTCAAATTGGAAACTTTCGACACATAGTGTAGAATTCTTCTAAGAACCTCCAAAACCAAATCTGAATATACGTATAAGTCCAAAATCATCTTACAAACCTACTAGAACCATCACAACTCGATTCCGAGTTTGTTTACCCAAAAGTCAAACCTTGGTCAACTCTTCCAACTTAAAGCTTCCATGTAGGAACGAAGTGTTTAAATCACTTCCAAACATTTTGGGACCAAAATCACTCCCACCTACAAGTCTTAAAACATCAAAAGGACATATGAGAAGGCTCAAATCGCGGAATGAGATGCTAGAACTCAAAACGACCGGTTGAATTGTTACATTACCAGTAGTGAATGCGTCGCTATTTAGCAATTGTTAGGTTCTGGCTAGCAAGTGAGTATGGTTGATGGCTATGTTGATTTTCCATGGTTTGAAGAGTAACATTCATGAGTTATAGACTTGCGTTAGGCAGTGCACCACTTGGTTTTTTTCTATCCAATTTTGGTCAATTTTTAAACATTTGTAATTAATTAAGGATGACCAATTCATGTTTTTATATAGTATGATTTTTGTTTATGTATAAGAGGTTCTTTTTGTTTTTATGCAATTTAATCTCCAATGAGTAATCGTATTTTAGAAGGTTCATGTAGTATATATTATCCCAGCTCAGTTCCAATTACAGAATTACTAGAATGCTTATATTGATTGATGCTAACTTCTTTGATTGTGGTTTCTCATTTATGTTTTGTTTGTTAAGTCAAATGAAATTAAATAAAAAAAACTCTGTTTGTTGGCCGCTGCAGAGAGTAAAATTTGCGATTTATATGTCAAAGAATATCAGAAGTTAATTGGGGTGCAAAACAAAGGAAATGATGTCTTGTGAGTTTCAACATCAGCTGCTTTGCCAGTTTCCAATATTCAAGGAAGCATTCCCTCTCTAGTCTAGGAAACAAGCAGCAAAATGACTAGAAATCCCTGGAGAAAAGCAAGTATGATATACAGAAAATTCTTGTGCAACAGCATTACTCTACGACCATCGGCAATCATCAAGGGAAAGTGGCACTTATCTTCAGATGGATCGTTATGAGTTAGCGTAGCCAAGCCTTGGAAGTCACAGTCCCCACTGTTCTGACTTTTGAATTGATAATACATATTAAAAGCATAGGAAGCATTCCCTTGTGCAGTCAGATGATTACAGGAAGAACCATAGCCCAAAGCAGTGCAATCTGAATGACTGCACGCATAATCTATACTCTTTGCCAACAAGTCTTGTGCATCTTTTAGGTGGTGATGAGGCTTTAGTATACACCACCTTTTATGCATATAATTCACACCTTCTACTGCAGCTAGTCTTTTAACATCGTCGAGCTCATATTTTGGCTTTCCATCAAACTCAAAAATTCCCCAATGCCTCTCAAAACTACCAGGGGCAATGCTTTTCGTATTCTCATCAATCAGGCTGAACAAGTAAACGTCTATTTTTCCCTTTCTCACAGGGGTTCCTTCTCCACTTAGAGCATGCTGAATTAGCCCTTGGTTAAATCTCTTGGCACTTTCAATATTTGCATATTTATCGCCGTCTGTTGGCCATCCTACTTCTCCAACTATGATTTTCATGTCAGGGAAGCCAGCTTTGTTCAAAGACCAGGCAAGAGTATCAAAATTGGCATCAAACACGTTAGTATAAAGATGATCACCATCCTTAATATATATATTTGATCCATTAAAGAAGGCATATTCTAATGGAAAGTTATCGTTTCCATAGAGACTGAGGAAAGGATAGATGTTAACCACAAAGGGTGCATCATTTGAGTAGAGATATTGGACAATTTGAAGGGCTAAATCGCGTACTTGTGGCCTGAAATCACCAGCTGAAGGGAGAGGATTTGAGTCAGGGGAGTAGTAAATGTCAGCATTTAGGGGGACAGTTGCTTTAACCTCAGGGCCTAGTCCAGCATGGTTGATGGCTTCTTGAACATTTCTGAGAGCTGGTAAGGTGTAGTGGAGATAAGTGCCGTTGTATGTTTGAAGGAAGGGCTCATTCCCTACAGCGACATACCTGATTTTGACACCGCGAGTGTAAGAATAAGTAGAGACATTGGCATCAATCCAAGCAGCAGCAACACCAGGATCAGTGCTCATCTGTTGCAACATGTAGTTAGGAATTGCAAGCATCACTTCAATATCACTACCAATCAAAGCACTCAAAATCTTATCATCTGGCTCAAACAGTTTTACTTTATCAAACCCGTTTTCTTTAATCATCTTCACCACACTCTCTGCTGCCAGTTGGTGTGATGCCATAGTACCCCAGTTCACTCCCACGCTCAAACATTTCCACACCATCGTCATAAACACTACAATTCCCACACTCAACAAACTCATCGTTATATAGCTGAAAGTTGGTTCGACCTTAAATTTCTCTCCTTAATTCTTTTTGAAGAAACCTCACATAAGCAAGATGAAGAAAAAGAAATCGATAAGAGTCTAAGAGAATAGAAAGAAATCAATTTAAATTAATAACGAGCAGGGAAAAGCCATTATGCACTTCCTAAAGCTACCCATTGAAAATATCTTTTTCTAATTGTTTTCTTTCTTTTCGGGAGAGGTAAAGGGAAGAATTTCATGAAAATCCAACTTTCCATCGATGAAGATATCAGTACGTAGTAGCTCAGTTAACTATAAAAGTTGTTAGTCTTTGCTTATCTACTGTTTGTTTTTATTATTATTATTATTATTATTATTATTATTATTATTATTATTATTATTATTATTATTATTTCTCCTTCTTTACTTTCTTTTTTCTCCTTCCTTTTGACTCTTCTTGTCTACTCCTACCACTCACAGTTGGGATCCACGTAAACACTTACTACTTGAAACCTAATCTAAGTTACAAAGAAGAAACCGGACGAGGAGATTACAAATACTTTTTTTTTCTTTTAAAAAAAATAAAATAAAATGTTTGGTCGGCAAATGACCTAAATAATTTGTTCATCACTTGCAAATTTCAATATTAGGGTCCTTTTAATTAGAGACTTTTTGGTTCATGTACTAAATTATAAAGTTATTTACCGTAAATATCTAAAGTTTGCTATTTATTAAAATTGACTTTTGTTTTTTTTACAAATTATATGCATACATGCATGATTATTTTCTCTCTATCTCTTCCATTTTCCTTTCTCTCTCCTCTTTCCCTATTTTCCATCGCCTCCCTTCTAATTCATATCGTCGCTGAAAAACAACCAATTACATTTCTGAAACAAATCCCAGTACAAATAAAAGACCATAGTCACCTTCAAATCAGATTCAATCACCTTCAAACTTCGGATTCAACTTTCTATTAGTATTTCCAACAAAATTCTATGCACCCAATTGATTTCTCACACAAAATTTAAATTTGAAACTCAGTTTCTTTGAAACGCGATGGTGCTTTTAATGTGAAACTCGAAATTTATCCACCCAAATTATTTACTTCCCATCAATATTTTTTTCCAGTTAAACAAACATGAATCGGTGCACAAGAGTCGATTTAAAATTCATTCTCTACTTTTCTTTCTTTAATAAATTGAGTAAGAAAGAATAATGTATGATACAACAATATACTCACAAATTAAAGATAAATTTCGCATAAATTTGTTACATGTACAACAACATATAAACTAAAAATAAATTTCATACAACTACTTACACAGTATACAGCTTATCTACAAATTTCGTACATCATTCTTACCCAATTAAATACAACTACAACATCATACAACTTAAATACAATTTTTATACAAAATTTGTATAATATATCTTTTGTATGTATTCTGTATATAATGTATATATTTTGTATGTGGTGTGTTCTTATTCCTCTGAAATTCCAATCAGAATTTCGTCTCCTAATGCAATTTGATACATATTTAATAACTTTATGTAAAAAGAGAGTATTAAAAGTTAAATAAAAAAATTCATAAAACGATTCATATAGTATACAACTAATTTTCAACTTTCATACAACATTCAAATAAAAAAAATATAACTACAACAAATTACAACTTAAATATAATTTATATACAACTATAATACAAATTTGTATGTATATTGTATGTCATGTGTTCTTCTTCTTCGAGTTTCAATAAGATATTTAGCCAAATTCAAATCTAATCTTCACCAACACCCTCAAAATTGAGATACAAATTTCAAAGAATATTATCAGTCGTTTGCAACAACCCCCAATTCAAACAAATAATATTTAATTCGAATTAAAAGTTTCGAAACTTTTTAATGGTTGTCAATGATGGAGAGTCAAACGTCTTCAAAATCTATTGATTGATAATTTCAATTCGATCACCAACTGTGCAACATGAAAGGAAATTGCTAAGTTAAGACTCCAAAGTCAACGATTGAGATTCATCGATGAATTTCCTAAAGAAAAAAGAATAAAGGAGATGAGAAAAGAGAAAGAAACAGAGATTATCAAGGAAGAAAAGTGAAGAAATGATAGAGAGAGAGAGCAACGAAGATATAATGAAAAATTGGATACGCTACTTGCTCCCTAATAAATTCCTAATATCAAGGGATATTCATTTAATACTTATTCGTATATAATTAATAAATTATATACTAGTTTTTAAGTTAAAACTTTATTGTAAAAATAATAAGTTTAAAAGTAGTATAGCTAAGTAAAATCTGGAATTTAGCATGCTTGAGTCGTAAGAAAGTGTTAACAAAAAGGACTAGGATCTTTCAGGTAACCAAAGAACTAAACGTCGACTTTAGTAGTCCTTTCGTCACTTCCATTTTCTTCGGTAATTTCTCACTATATCAGTTTCTTTCCTTTTCTTTTTATTTTCAGGCACCTACTCCCTTTTTTCCTTTACTATAGAATAATTCTTTTAAATCTCATGCCAAATGTGACTCGGTGGGGCAAATAAAATAAAGTAAAAGAAAAGATCTGGGCCCAGAAAAGTTGAAGAGCTTGTCACTTTCTGGTTAGTAGATGGGGGATTGACTCTTTTATGCAAGGATAGTGAAAAGAATCCTCGACAGTGCCCCACTTTCCAACCAAAATCGACGTGTTTTAAAGGCTCGTGCAATCCTTCTTATTGTTGTTTAAACTTCTTTTTTCATCAAAGTTTTAAGCTTTTTGTAGCTTTTTGATTTTCAGGAAAGTGTCTCGACACTCTGGTGCCATTCCTATTCAAGAAGATATACATCCTCCAAAAGATAATTCCATCGTCAACTTCCACAAGGATACATCAAGGAGAAGGGGCTTAGGGGATATGTTTGCCGATAAGTGAACGTCATAAATGTGGCAGTGGGGACCTGCATCCGCAAAGCCCCTATTGCAGGGTAAAAAAAAAAGATGGATTTCATATGAAAAGAATAGTCACTTTAAAAAGTATTTCATTTACTCCTGGAGTAAAATATGCATCAACTCAATCAATACAGAGGAAAAACTAAAACGTTAAGCATTTCGCAAATAAATGCTATAATAGCATTTCCTGTTTCCTGCTCCGGTTTATGTTGTGTTATGTGAGAGGAAGCGGATAAGACAAAATGGTAGACGGCACAACATCGCGGATGCCGGTAGATGCTGCTGTCAAAGTTTTATCTCATTTCTTCTTTCTGCAGGACAGGATTCTTTTGGCTAGCGCACTCCAATACACGCATCAAGACAGTATAGAGTAATTAGTGCCATTTCTTCCGACCTTGAAATCCAGCTACAAAGTGCATTCTGTTTTTTCACGATTCTTTCCCTGAGAGGGTATCATGGTTTAACCTTAATCATCAATGCACGTTTCTTCTGGTAATCTGAAGCTTAAACAAAACATAGCCTGCAAAACAAAAGGAAAACAACAGCTTCAGGGGCATAAAGATAGAATAACACCCGTGAATCAAAACAATACAAATGCTGTGCTCCAAAGAAGTTGAGTCTATTGAGCTTGTACCTTATTTGGAGCAACATCTCTAACCCTGTGAAATACAGAGCTTTGTATTCTGGCTCCCAGGGCAGACTCTGCAACCTGCAAATCACCAAATTGAGATCACCACGGACATACAAGCAAATGTAGACTAGCTGAACTAAAGGCCAAAGGATGGGAATAAGGACATTGTAAAGGTAGATCTCCGTAGCACTATAAGGAGAAAATAGACTAGTAAGTATTAACTGAGAGCAGTTTAACCAGCTTGACCTGTGATATACTATTCAGATATCGAATACTATGCAAGCTACAACATGATTCATAGATTTAGTCAATCTAGTTATTCAAGGACTTGGTAAACATGAAAACAAAGTGTGCTAATCAACTACCATTTTGTATTAAGTGCATCTGTAATTTATTAACCCATTGAGATTCCCCAAGAACTTTCCTATTTCAGTTTTGCTACGAAAGATGCAAATCGTTTCATGTCATGAACGTGTTCCATTTTATTATGATCCGAGTACATTTCAAATAATCTTGTGCGCAGCAATTATTGAGGAAATGTATAAAGCTTTACTGCAAACCTGCAACGTTAGCCCGTACACTATTACCAATCTTTGGTATAGTAGTCTTGCAGTGGATTATTCTTATCAAATTCACACTTAAGAAATCTCGAGGGCCTTACCCTGTAACAACTTAAATTAATTAAAAGAAAACCAAATGTTGATTGTTAAACCAAATACAAAGTATTCACATCACAGCTAATTGATATGCTTATCCTCATTTATTTATTTTTTAAGATTAAGACGTTTGAATCTGATATCAAGATGTGTATTAAGATTAAGACATCTGAATCTGAATATACATTTGAATATAAAGATGTGTATTAAGATCTGAATACTAAATGACTAAGACGGTTTGTTTTTTTAACATTTGAATATATAAAATTTATCTTTATTTGAAAATTATTAAACATAAAATTCAAATAAAATACTAATTAATGTAATATATATATATATATATATATATATATATATATATATATATATATATATACAAACACTATACAAATTTTATACATTTTTTAGACTATATTTTTACAGCGACTATACAATATCATTTTTCCTTTATTATTTCCATCAATATTTCAAATGGTCAAGTTTGGTATTTGTGACTTGCTACACTGTGAAATTCAACCGAAGTTCTCATAAAAATACAAAAACCTATCGTCCACTTTATACAATTTGTTTGGCTTGTTGTGACACATACTCTAAATGTTTTCAGGTGAATATATGGTCCCACAAGCTCATGGGGCAGTCATAGTCTAGAACATTTAGTTTAATTATAATGTATATTACTTGTATAAAATGTTTGTTTTTCACTAGAATTTGATGGGTGTTATGTTCCATATATTATTATGTCTATACATGCAAATTAATATTTGCACATTTTTTTTTTGTGCTAGTTTCATAATTTTTCGTATTTTCTTAGCAATTTCTTTTAATATTTGTGGAGTTTGTGCCTTACCTTATGATTGGCAAAAATGTCCCAACTTATGCCCCCATCTTTTAAAGCACTACTTTCCATTATATATGAGAAGGTGAGACTTGGCGTAATCAATAAAATTGCTACCATATGATCAGGAGATCACGGGTTAGAGCCGTAAAAATAGCCTCTTGCAGAAATGCAGAATAAGGTTGCGTACAATAAACTCTTATGGTCCGATCCTTTCCCGAACTCCGCACATATCCGGAGCTTAATTCAATGGGCTGCCCTTTTTACTTTCCGTTATATTTTACTTCCTTACTTTTTGGTTCACTATCAACCTCAATATTTTATTTAGCTTCAGATTCTTTAGAACTTAATTATTAAGAAATAACAGCATATATAATGTAATATATATATATATATATATATATATATATATATATATATATATGGTATTTGGTGGTGGTGATGGCCAACGGTGGTGCTTGTGAATGCCGACTAGAGGCGGTGGTTGGTGGTGGTTTTGGTTGATGGTGGTAGTTATGGGTAGTAGGTGATTAGTAGTGATGTCAATTATAGTTGAGAATGATGGTGGTGGGTGGTGATAGTTAATAATAGTGGGTGGTGGTGGTGGTGTTGATTGTGATTGAGGAAGGTGATGGTGGGTGGTGGTAGTTTATAATGGTGGACAGTGCCGGCTGGTTGTTGATGGTGATAGGGTGGTTAGTTGTAGTAGTTGAGGTGGATAAGTGTATGTTTGAGGTTGAGAATGGTGGTGGTGGGGTGGGTGGCATGGTAGTAGTTGATAATGGTACGCAGTAATGGCAATTAATAATGAATGTGGATGATAGCATCTTAATTAAATTAAGTCTGTTTTAGATCACGTCTATACGTGTTCAGGCACATTAAGTGGTTGTGAAGTAATAAAACAAACACGCTTAATGATTAAGATCTAAATTATTAAGATTCAGATTTTAAAAATAAATACACTTAATGTTTGAAATCTAAAGTGCAACAAATGAGGCCTTATGAGACAATAAAATAGCAGACAAGCACACAACCGATTTCTGAATTTCAAGATGCTGCTCAGGGATCATAAAAGCACGACAAAATAACTGGAGAGTGAGCAAGTCTTGTTTGCAAACTGAAATGCAAAGTCAAAGTACAACAAATTAATCAAAGTAGAACAAATTAACTTTTAAACTAGGAATTACCGAAATTATGTAGTCTTCTGTTTCACTTGCCCGCATGAAGCAATAGCAATGAATCCAGGGTAAAGATCCCTTCCAATATCTCCTTCTGATAAGGCCTCTAAAGGCATCTAGGGAACAGAAAGCAATTATTAATTGCCTTCATGTTATAATACATTAGCAAATATCATTGTCTGACGACAAGCCAACACATTTTCTGTTTAACCGCAGGTTGTAGAAAACAGAAGGTAATTTCCAGGAAAATGCACCCATAAAACACAGCTATAACCTGCTGGCTTAGAGTAATATCAGTTCTATTTTTATCACAGAAGGAGGTGCCTTTGTTGAACAAGAGAATGCTAAATACAACAAATGGACTTGACTTGAACAGTTTATTGCATCAAAAACTAGATAACCTGAAAATGTGGTTAATTTAATACATCATAACATGAACTGATGACCAGCAAACATATATGGTTTGAAACACATTTACTTTTCCCTTTTGTTTTAGAGGACAAGATTGGTTCTGACTCTTGGGCACCAGTCCATTAACGTATCTCCAAAAGATAAACATGTTTCCGGGCTTTGACCCAATGTTGGTGCTGCTGGAAGCAATGGGCAAGCTTCTCACATTTCCCTCCTTACGGCAGTTTGTAAATTGGTTGGATTCTAAAATTAAGACACAAAGTTAAAACATTTCCACTGATGCTTAAAACACCATCATAATTATCCCCGTCAGATTCTTGCATGATAAATCTACATATGGTATTAGAAAGAGACATTCAGAAACATGGACAAAGACAGCTAACAAGCAAATAACTGTTGACCACAGTAAAAGATATGCATGTTTGGAGGGAGAAATAATCATAGTAGATTTACCAAGAAACTCCAGAGCAGAAGCTGGTAGGTTCATGATCACGTGATCCACATGCTCCCAGGGCTTCGTATTCAATGACTCAGAACCCTTCATTCTCTTATTTGGTCCTCTTTTTTTCCTACCAGCAACAGAAACACCATCATTGACAGCAGATCTGCCTTCTCCCTCTAGTGCACCAAATGAGCAAATTTAGTTATTTGTGTTCAAAGCATCTCAAAAGCATGGTATTCACACATATACTGGGTTCAGCATATTCGACAGGAATAAAACAGAAAACTAACTCTTAAATATGCACATAATTGATTATCACAAAGCACACTAGAGCATTTATCATTTCTTTGCCAGCCCCACCTTCTTGAGAACTCTCAGAACGTCTTTTCACGGAAGTTACACTCACAGCTGCCACCATAGATGAATCATCAGGTCCTGCAATGTTGCATGAGGTTTTCTCTTGTACTTCTTTGACCTCATCTGCAGGGGTAGTCCAGATTAACAAATGAAATGCTTTTGGGGGTAAGATAACCAGTATACAGCTGAATAATTCACGTACAGTCTTTAGATAGTGTCTCTCCATCTGCTTGGCTACTGGGTTTCTCAGAGAAATCGGCATCAGCTTCGGCATTGCTTCCGTTACAGGATACGGCCATGAGTTGAGAAATAAATTTCCTTGCATCCAGATTGTATGGGTAAACTAGATGATCAACCTTGTTGATTTCGGCATTAATTTTCAGATAACAAATGCTATCTGGGTTCAAATCATTTGCATACACTACACATTCTTTCTGCGCTGCTGGTATAGCAAAAGGACCAATGCCAGCAAACATATCACATATGGTCTCCCCTACCTGGAACTGTGAGACCAGCCTTAAATGCTCATGTTCCAATCTAGAATTCCAATACACCAAGCTATAATCAAGCTTGAAAGTTGAACCATATTGCTTCACTTCTGTGACCATATCATCTTTCCCAGCCAGTATCTCAAATTTTGGCACACGAAATTCATTGGTAATTGTTCCAACTTTATTCACAACTGTCTGGATCCTGGGGTAGTTTTTCTGGAAGGATCAGGAATGAATAACTTGCTCAAATTAAGAAAAAGATCGGTGACTTGGGAAAGGCAGAAACAGGGTAGAATTCTCTCATTAAACGAAACTGAAACCATGATAGAAATATTATCACATAGATGCCTGGAGATAAAGTGAAGGAGATGGAAGGGAGCAGCTTGGCCCTAATGCAGATGAGGTAAAATCAAGTGTCTGGCACCAAATCTTAGGTTAAGGAAAAGCAATTTCTTAAGTAGGAAAGATCTTTGTTTAGGGAGAAAAAACAAGTATCTCATTCTTATCAATTAGTTCCATCAAAAATATTAAGGAGACGAAATTAAATCTGATCCAAAACATTTACATTGCACTATAGCAGAGATTCATGCATAAGAGGGGAAAACCAAGTGTATGTTGATTCCTTTTTTCATGGACATAGCTAAATGGAAGACACATTCATTAAGGCCATAAATTAGAGAACATACATCATAAATAACTTTGCCGATTACGTCCTTGTAAGGAAGAAGCTCATCAGTTATATTTAAATGAGCAATGTGACCTGCAGAAATATCACCTCAATTATTTAGGGACCTCAGTTGGAAGGACAGAATGCTGAAATTTCTGACTTCGAATTAAAGGAAGAGAGATGTACAATGAAGATTCTCTAAAACCTATAAAGAAAGTATAGAAAAGATAAAGAGAGAAAAATGCTGCATTGAAATACTTAACTATTGTCTCAAATGATGATGGTACTTCAAGGCCAGGGGGAAGAATCTGCTTTAATATATGGTCTGCAATGTAGCAATTGGTGAAAATAAGGCAACTAGTCATGTGAATCTCAATTATTGGATTTGAAACCAATATAACCTATCTGTAATGGTCATAAAATTTATAACTTTGTATTGCATGTCTTCTTAGGTGAGTTAGTTATATTCTAAAGGACAAGAAAATTGCATATTTTGTGTAATAATGACACGACATTGATGGAGGTGTAAATGGATGCCAAAACTATAAGTATCAGGTATACATATATATCATATATGGTACGCTTAACATGACTTTTATGCACATGAATATAAGCTGATGAACAAAGAAATGGTAATGGTAAATAAAAGAAATGCATGAGTAAGGATCACAAATGAGAGCACTATTGTATTTTAGATTATTTACTTCTTAGTTCACCTGTTGCAAGTCCCCCACACCTCTCCTCCATTTTTCAAGTTCAATTTATTTAGATTAACAAAGGACACAAGAATATAGGAAGGGTCAAAAGTAGATGCCTCTACAACCATGTGAAAGGGTAAAAATGATGAGAGACACAATTTCACTTAAATGCCTACTTTACAAAAGATATTTTTGGCAGGTTATGAAATATTTAAAATAAGGTCTATATAAGCAGAGGTGCTAACCTAACAAATAAAACAACTTACCAAATTACTACAAGAAATATAATGTAGGAGGTTATTAACTATAGCTCACACCAACTCGCAATAAGGCCATAGACAACACAATCTTACAGTTTAGAGATAGGAGGCTGAAGTTTTAACACCGTAAAGTTATCAAAACAAAAATACTTTGCCACCGTCAAAAATCATTTTCACTGATAGCACCACTGCCAGAACGGACGGTAACTAAAAATTGCAATTAAGGGTATAGTTATTTCCTTTCTCAGTATAACAAATTTTACTGGTTTTGAACTGCTAAACACAACAACAACGACAACAGCAAACCCAGTGAGTTCCCACGAGTGGGGTGTGGGAAGAGTAGTATGTATGCAGACTTTACTCCTAGGGACCCTACCCTAGGAGGGCAGAGAGGTTGTTTCCAATAGCCCCTCAGCTAAAGACAAGATGAAAAGAAGCAATGGTAACCTATGTTGCTCAGTCTCTCTGAAAATGTCTCCGGGTGCATGTCGCATCCTCCAAAAGTAGTGTATTTTTGGAGGATCCGACACAGGTGCGGCAGCATTTTGGAGAGTCCGCGCAACATCGATGGTAACGAGTGGTAACAACAACAAGATATTAAGAAAACCGAAGCGAAAGAATGCAATCAAAGATAGTACCAACAATCCAAGAATAAAAAGATACCCTGCTAACACTAATGCTACCGGTCTAACACTAATGCTACCGGTCTGAGAAAGAAAAAGAGAAACTCTCGACTGCTTACTAACCTTCCATCCTAATTCTCGACCTCCACACCCTCTTATCAAGGGTCATGTCCTCGGTAAGCTCCAACTACGCCATGTCCTACCTAATCACCTCTCCCCAATACTTTTTTGCCCTACCTCTATCCCTTCTCGTACCCACCAAGGTCAACCTCTCACACCTCCTAACTGAGGCATCTGTGCTTTTCCTCTTTACATGCCCTAATCATCTCAACCTCGCCTCACGCATCTTATCCTCCACAGGGGCAGCTCCTGCCTTTTCCCGAAAACTTCATTCTTAATCTTATCTAACCTGGTACGGCCACATATCCATCTCAACATCCTCATTTAAGCTAATTTCATCTCTTGAACATGAGAGTTCTTGACTATCCAACAATCTGCCCCATACAACAAAGTTGGTTCTAACCATCACTTTGTTGAACTTACTTTTAAGCTTTAGTGGCACATTCTTATCACACAAGACCTTTCGTCGAGAGTCTATAGAAATAGCCTCTCTATCTCTATAAAGTAGGGGTAGGGTCTGCGTACAGCCGTACACACTATCCTCCCCAGACCCCATTTATGGGAATACACTAGGTTTTTTGTTGTTATTGTTGTTGTTGTATTCTTATTACACAAAACACCAAAAGCGAGCCTCCATTTCATCCACCCTGCTCCAATACAATGTGTGATATCCTCATCAATCTCCCAATTTCCCTGTATTACTAATCCAAAGTACTTGAAACTATCTCTCTTAGGGATGCCATGTGTATCAAGCCTAACATCCATGTCTGCTTCCTAGGTTACGTCGATGAACTTACACTCCAAGTATTTTGTCTTGATCCTACTTAACTTGAAACCTTTAGACTTTAGGGTCTGTCGCCATACCTCTAGCCGCTCGTTAACACCACCTCGCGTCTAGTCAATTGGAACTATGTCATCTACAAATAATATACACCATACCACCTCCACTTGAATGTGCCGCGCCAGTGCGTCAATTGCCAAGGAAAGCAAAAACGGGCTCAGGGCCGATCCCAGGTGCAACCCTATCACAACGTGGAAGTGTTCTGAGTCTCCTCCCACTATCCTTTACTCGAGTCTTAACTCCATCGTACATGTCTTTAATCACCCTAATGTAGGCTACAAGCAGAACTTTAGCCTTTAAACATCTCCAAAGAACCTCTCTCGGGACTTTGTCGTATGCTTTCTCTAGGTCAATGAACACCACATGCAAGTCTTTCATTTCCCTATACTACTCGACCACTTACTAGGTGAATGGCTTCCGTAGTCGAACGACCTGGCATGAAATCAAATTGGTTCTTAGAAATGGGCAACAATCCTCCTCAACCTTTCTTCTACCACCCTCTCCCAAACATTTGTATAGCTTAACAGCTTGATACGCCTATAGTTGTTGCAATTTTGGATATCACCCTCGTTCATGTACAACAAATGAACGTACTCCACCTCCATTCTTCTAGCATCTTCTTCGTTCTAGAAAAACGTTAAACAACCCAGTGAGCCATTCCAAGCTTGCCCTACCCGCATTTTTTCTAGAATTCCATAGGAATTTTGTCTAGCCCGGTCGCTCTACCCCAGCTCATCCTACGCATAGCCCCCTCGACCTCCTCAACTCTTATGTGCCTACAAAATCTAAAATCTCGACGACTCTTGGAGTGCTCCAAATCACCTAGCACAATGTTCATATCCCCTTCTTCACTCAAGAGTTTATGGAAGTACAATTGCCATCTTCGCCTAATATGTGTCTCTTCCATCAAAACTATGCTCCCTCGTCTTTGATGCACTTCACTTTGATGCATTTCACTCGACATAGAATACATAATTTTAGTGGCTTTCTATTTTCGCAAGATACACAACTTTCAGCGCCTTTCTACAATTTCCTTTTATTAAGGTGAGCTACATTTTGCAATAGTAACGGAATATGCAAGATGTTCCCAAACTAAGCTTTGAAATCATTCTTGTTCTACTAACATTATTGATAATTTGTATCCACTATGATTTTGTTTAAAATGAATATCACCTCGGGAAAGTTTACATAATTTCAGAAAGAATATACAGAATGAATGAGAGAGAAAAGAAGAGACAATTATTTAAGCTAGAATCCGGACTATTCCAGTCAAATGGATTGCAGTATCGCAAAAGAAAGATGTACAATATCAGGAACTATCAAAAGCTAATAGGACTCATAGTTCAACTTATAGTGGAGGACTAATCGCTTACCTGCACTCCAGTAAGAATAACCAAGTGTCAGCAAATAGGGAGCAACTTCAAACTGACACAGGCCTTTTAGTTCAGCAAGCTTTTGAGCAGGAATATCAGATAAGTCTGTATCATAATTGGCCAAAAAATAGGCATGTTAGCAAAAAGATGTTGATGACAGTGGTCAAAATGTACCAGTGTTCAATATAAATTTGAATCTCAGACATCCAAAGTTAGTAACAGTGGCTCCCAGGATGAGACTAGACAGAAAATGAATAGAAGCCACAAGTAACATAAACGGATGACGAGTCCTCTTAATGAACTAGTTACTGAGTCACAAAGTTGCTTAAGAATAATGTATGAAAAAAACTTCATACAGCCAATACTTGGTTGAGAACAATATATGACACAGAAATATCAACACACAACCTTGTTTTAATTAGAAAAGGAAGGCTATTGCAAGCAGAGAGTTGCCATCGGAAGTATTACACTATATATCAGAAATTCCTATAGCCAGAGCCCATGACCTATCTTGAATTGTCTGAATAGAAACTAAAGCATTAGTATATACTCCTTAACGCAAAATAATACCAACAATCACCTTCAAAAAGAAAAGGAAGAAAACAATAATAAAACTGATAAAAAGAAATGTCTGTCCCAAGAGCTTTCTGCTTTCTAATTGTTTTCGTGGATGAAGCAGGAAAAAAACATGATAGGCAAAGAAAAGTCAATTCCGAAGATCATATCTGATCAAGAATGGGAAGAGGCAGTAATGAGCTTCCTGTCTAGCTTTCTAAATCAAGGAATGGAATGAACTATAAACCCACATTATCTTGCCCAAGCTGGTAAAAATGCGACAAAATTTAAGCTTGATTTGAGCCAACAATCCAGTCAACCAGCAAGATGCAAAACTTTCATCAAAGTGAATCAAGATATTCTGATTCGTTGCTTTATATTTGACAACTCTTTAGTTGTTTCTCTTTTCTTCTTACGGGTATGCATAGAAGAATACATACTATTGCAAGGATGTCCCCGTAGCAGATCTTGTTTTCCAAGTCATGACATAAAATGAGAATGCTCATGCTCAGTTTTTTCATGCATGAAAGAGGTCAGTTATCTCAAATCTCAACAGACAAGAAATTTCCATTTACAGCAGAAATCAGTGGGATATGTTCCTAGACTATCTGTCATAAAGTAACATATTCATTTACCTGGTCTTTTGACTTTTTCAGAGAAAATCATGAACCGGGTTTTTTCATTTGTTGGATCCTCAGTGATAGGCTTTACGCGTGGCCTATCCAATAAATGCCTACAAGAAATGATCTTTCATCACCAGCAGCGGAAAAAAGAGTTAAAAGGTAAATGAGACACTCAACAAAGGAGATACCAACAAAAGATTTGATGTTTAGCATTTTTTGTAGAAGGTGTGGTGCTCTACAGCAGTAAATATAACAATAAATACAGTTGCGAGCCAAAAAGTGATCTTTCAAACAACATCTAATGTGAGTTTCAGATATGTGACTTTTCATTCACCAATAGATAGGAGAAAAGCGAGTTCCACATATGAGTCCGTGTACATTAAGGCTTTTCAATTAATTAAATTGGAATATAGAGAAGATATGAACTGTGGGATTTACTCACAAGAATCAAGCATCTAACATAAGGCATGTTCTAACTTGTTAGTAAATTTAGCAGAGGAATATCATCGAACGCCTACACAGTTATCAAGGATCACCCTCGTGTCATATACATTACTTTTATTTTGACAAGGAAAACAATTGTTTATATGATAATTTGTCTAGCAAAAAAGTCAATCTAAAAGGACGGATAATCCATACCCATGGAGTATTCTCATGGCAGCCTTGCAATGCTCGCGAGGAATCCTAAGTGCCCATAGTTCCAGGCGCATGTCGAACTTGCTCTCCTCCAATTCCACCATTTTGCGCGATAATTATTAGTGATACTAGTGGAGGTTCACACAAGAATTTCAAAGAGAAGTGGTGAAGGTGCTTTTAGGAACAAATTAACCAACACTAGAAGAATTCAAATTCGATTTGGGGTTTTAGGGTTTTGTATTGAGCAGAAACGGAGGTGAAAGTGGAGGGAACAAATAGGCCGGAAAAGCAGAGACGGTCAGTATGTATTATAATAGATAACTTTTCTGTGTGCTAGGATGTATTTGATGTATTTAAAGTATTGTATTTATGAATACAGTAGCAAAAATAGGCGTGAATCAGCGAAATCTAGCTAATCAGTTGTTGCATTCGAGTGTATTCGACTGTATTCATGGCGTGAAACATGGGATTACAGTTGCACGAGTGTATTCGACTGTATTCATGGCGTGAAACATGGGATTACAGCTGCACAGATTACTGTATTCGACTGTATTCACGGCGTGAAACAGGGGATTACACTGTTTTTAAACGGAAAGTGTATCAATTAACATAATAGACTACTAATATAACTCAACAAACTCAATTATAACACACAAAATTTGTATTTCCGGTTATAAAAAAGATTCTCAACTGGAAAAACTCCCAAAAACATAGCAATCTTCAGATAAATTATATAATACATCTGAATACATAAATTATATTAATTGAAAAAATATATGAATACATAGAATACAACGGGATACATTGAAATACAATGAAAAAAAAGACAGTGAATACAATGATATACACGGAATACAGTGAGATACATTGAATTACAATGAAAAAAGAGACAATGAATACAATGAAATACATGAAAATACAGCATGATACATTGAAAATACATTGAAATATATTAACAGAAAATCAAGTTGCTCAACCCAAACTCCGTTGTCTTTGCTCAACAACAAACCCTAATTTCCGCCTTGTAGCCAAATAGTCCTTCCATCTACAAAGATCTTGCACGCTCAAACCTGGAGGAAGTGACTGCTTCAACTTGTTGGCCTTCTCAAAGTCGGACACACAGAGTGTGTAGAGGTACTTGGAGCAGCGAACCTTGAATTTGACCATATCCATATTCTTCTTGATCTTGACAGATCGTGCATCCTTCCTTAAACTAAAGTTTTTTGGGGTAAGCATAAAAACTATATATGGAGCTGTCAAATTTGTTGAACCAAATTAAACTAAATACTTAGCAAAAAAGAATGATGGTTTGCGCTTGTTTTGTGTGGGTTAGGGTTTGTTGTTGCTATGCGTTAGAAAGAGGAGGAGAGCGAAAATTTTAATGGGATGGGAGAAGAGAATGGCATATTTAGTGGCTTAGGGCTAGGAGGTAACCAAAATTAAATATTTTGCTATAAACGTTAAAAGGTATCTATAGAATATAATTTTTTTAAATGGTTTTATTTAAAATAAATAAGGTGTTAACCTTTGCTATAGGAGGTAAAAATTCCTTTATTTAATTGCCTATTTGAGCCCATTAAATACTTCTCAAAAGAATGGGGGGATTTGCATCTATATCCGCTTTTTGGGTCACGTTTTAACTTGTGCCCGCTTTGCAAAAAAAATTGCAAGCGTACCCACTTTTTCGCGTAACTTCAGCATACTGGGCTGAAGTAGCAAAGGCAATCACGCAGAACTTCAGCATTCTAGTAGACGGGCATGAAGTAGCAAGTGTGCTGAACCAAGTGTGCTGAAGTTCATCCAACTACTTAAATTAAAAATAGTTAGTAGAGGTATAATATATGTATATTTTATGTATAATCTATGTATATGGTAAGAAAAAGCAAACAATAAATATGAACAGATATTTGAGTAAAGATCCCCAAAATGTATCGTGTTGAGACAAATAAATAAGGTCAAATGATAGAACTCAAAAAGTTTCAGACGGATTGTATAGCTTTGAGAGGGTTTGGAAGGAGTTCTGCCGAATAAAACTGGGGGTGGACATAGTTTGGGCAAAGCCGAAATCCGAATTTTTTGCATTTTTGTTTGGATTTCCGAATTATAGATTGGATATCGAACTTAATATTTAAATGTTTTGGATTTCGGATGAGATATTGGATTTGGTACTTCAGAATTTTGGATATCTGACAATCCGAAATTTTTATACTTTATATTTAGTCCATTATCCATATGTCAATAGTAATAAGTCCGATACCCTAGCCATTAGACATTATCTCATATATTCAACACTAATTACTAAGTTACTGTCAATATATTTTCTATTTGGACATAGTTTTACTATTGCTACTTCTCATCCGCCTTATTAATGTCTTTGTTGTATTCCTTAATAATGATTTCATTACTTGAATACTTTATTTGGATGATTGCAGTGAGAATGAAGAACTTTTTAGGTAATTTAACATGAATATTTTATTTGGATGTTCATTGTTGTAAGAAGAAGAAATATCTAAACTTATGGCTCAAAACCGAAATATCCAAATTGATTAATCAAAAATCAAACTAAAAAATTCCTATCAAATCTGAGCTTATTTCGATTGGATTTGGATCGTCATTTATTTAATCCGAAAATTGAATATCCAAGCCAAAATTTTAATATTTAATTCGAACTGTCCGAACTCCCACCCCTAAATAAAATTTGGTATTCAATAATTAATACCACAAACACTACTAGAAATCCGATAATTACCGACCAAAAAAGCGATCAACTTTGGTCGGTTATGGTCAATTACCGACCAAAATGCGGTCAAATACACTTGGTCGTTATTTTGATGGTCGTTTTAATATACCGACCAACATTGGTCGGTAATTTTCTCACTATCAAGAGATAACTTTCAAGTGTTTGGTCATATACCACCTGTTTTGGCAGAAAATGCCTTTTTTGGTAGCTACACCACCTGCCAGCATATACCAATACAACAACAACAGAACAACAAAACAACAACAACAATAACAACACAACAACAACTAAAACAGCAACACAACAATAACAACAACAAATTAAAGTTCAATTGAACATAGCAATCCAAAACCAAGTTAGAACTAATTACAACAAGTTCAAAACTGGTTCTATTTGTCTAGTTCAAAGTATATAAAAGACAAGGGGTGTTTTGTACAACATCATTATCACCGTCTGATGAACTTTCATCTACAAGACGGTGTAGAGAAGGGTCTTGTGGGGGACGGGAAGAACGACCACGGGGAGGACGGGAGGAACGATCACGAGCAGGATGGGAGGAATGATCGCATGGAGGTCGAACCTCTGGCGATGACTCACGAGACCGGGGCAACGAAAAAGCTCCAGTAGATAGGAGAGTTCTGATCTAAGCTTGCATGCCAAGGAATTGAGCATCTCTAACCCTTTCTCTTTCCTTGGCCGCTTCTAGCTCGGATGTGAGCTTTGTCACAATCTCCTGCATAGCAGAGAGGCTCTCCCCATTAAGTTGCTCACCTTGCGAGGAAGTCCCTATTCCTTGCATTCCACACTTATAGCGATGGAACTTTTTAGTAGGAAGCCCGTATACCTTGCCCCATTTTGGACCGCCAACAGACTCCAACCATATTCTTTCAGCATCCTCGTCCAAAGGTTGGGTTGGCTCGCCCGATTCACCAGCTGGATGACTGTGAATGAATTCCTCCATGTTACTTTAGTAGCGACCCAATACAAAAATTTAAATTGAATTAGTATTTCAAAAATTATATAAAATTAAATTATAATACTTAAAGAAAAGTGAAAGCTTACTGATAATAGGCTAAATTGTATAGTTTGGCCTACGTTTGGGCTCTAACTTAAGGATGCTTTATTGTTTTAAGTGTGTAAATAATGCAATATTGGCTCTAATGGTGACTTTTGTGTTTCACAGGAGTGCACTACTCAAATGAAGACTTATGATGGTGATCCGGGCAAAAATTGGAACTAATGGACGAAATAAGGGAATGAAGCTCGGCTTGGCAGTGGGAAACCCCACTAGCGCGGTCTTAGCGCGCCCGCGCTAGTCCAGGCATCAGAAACAGAACATAACTTCACTAGCGCGGGCAATAGCGCGGCCTTAGCGCGCCCGCGCTAGTCCAGATGCGGGAAAAATGTTTGAAAAGGGCAAATTCGAAAGTCCAAGAAAAAACCACACAAACTATAAAAGGTTTAACGTGTCCAAGAGAAGGGGAGTTCGGAGGTTTGAGAACAAGGCAAGAGAGGCAAAGAGGCAACTTGGAAAACAATCTTATCTCCCTAATTTGTTCTTCTATCAATGCCTATGAATTCTTTTGTAGTTTTCATTATTGTTATGAGTAGCTAAATCTTTTAATCTAAGGTTTTGGTGAAACCCGTTGGGGATGAATTGGTTGTTATATTAATATAGTTTTGAGTTAGTTGTTAATCTCTATTTGTTCAACTACGTTTTGATTTTGGTTAATTGAAAGGATCCTCAATTAGCCGTTCCTATTTATTATGTATCTACTTGAGAGAGAGAGTGCATATTTAGGTAGTTGTTTGAACAACATCACTCCCGGAGTATAGGCGAGAGTCATAACCGAGGGTTTAGAGGTTGGATTAGAGATAACGATACCTCTGGTGCGATCTAAGTGAATTGTAATGCGAATCTAGCTAGCGTAGCTTGAGAGAGTGCGTCTAGTAAATTATCATAATTGCTTGAGAGAGATTTATGATAGCTGGAGAGTTCATGATTGATAGAGGCAACTAAGTCAAAGCTATAAAAAAACATACAACTAAGGAACTCAACAACGGGGGAAACCATTACCTTAGAACTTTATTCCAATTGTTTACAATTCAAGCATAGTTAGTTTTCAGCTATTTATTTCTTTTCAGTTTTAGTTGTTAGAAATACCATAAACTGTTAATTACAACGTTTGAGGAAGTTGATTCTATAGAATTTAGTAAGTCCAACAAAAGTAATTGATAGGTTAATTCACTGTGGGTTCCACTCTGGGCATAAATACTCAGATTATATTTGCAAGTCCGCGTGTCCTTTTATAAGGCATAGTTGAGCGTTATCAAGTTTTGGCGCCGTTGCCGGGGAGTTAACGGTGTTATCAATTACAATTGAAAGAAGTACAAAATTTCTTAGTGTAGTCAGTTTTCTCTATACCCAATCTTTTCATTGAAATTCTCACGTTTGAACTCTTGTGGAATTCAGGTGTATGCCTAGAAATTCTTCGAGGACTGGAGAACTGCTAGAAGGACTCTCAGACCCCGAGAAAACATTCAGGGCATTGAACCGTGCCAACAAGAGAATCCAACAATCACAACAACCACACCAGCTCGAATTTGACATGGGTGACGCAGAAAACGTCAATGGAAACGTCGGGGATCCGCCAGCGAACCCCAACGTCAGAGTAGTGGCACCTCTTGTGCCCGAAGCTGCACTTTATGATTGGGCACAGCCCACAGCTGATAACCTGGCTACTGCTATAGCTGCGCCCGCAATTCAAGCGGAGACCTTCCAGATAACCAATAATATGCTGCATCTTCTGCAGAATAAAGGATTGTTCTCCGGATCACACATTGAAGACCCTCAGCAACACTTGAAAAATCTTCTGTCAATTTGTGTGACCAAAGGCAGCCAAATGTGACCCGGGAAGCTATCAAGCTGTTATTGTTCTCTGTGACCGGGGAATCTCAGACTTGGCTAAATTCGCTCCCCATCAATTCCATTGTCACCTGGGAGGAATTAGTCAAGCAGTTCCTGAATAAGTTCTACCCGCCCAACAAAACTGCAAGACAGATTGATGAAATATTGCAGTACAAGCAGCAGCCGACTGAGACCTTACAAGAAACTTGGGAAAGATTTAAAGGGATGCTAGTGAAGTGTCCTCACTATGGCATTCCAGATCAGATGCTCGGCCAGAGATTCTACATGGGGCTAGCTGACAATCTAAAAGCAAATGTGGATGCTTCAGCTGGAGGTGCATTTTTGAGTAAGACATTCACCGAGTGCAAAGTCCTTCTTGACAAGATGTCACAGAAATCGGGGTAAATGACTAGAGGTACAACACTGGCACCCATAGTCCATTCAGTTCCTCTTGACCCAAATAATTCGCATGCAGAGAACATGGCCACACTCATGACTCAGATGAGCATTTTGACAAAGAAGATTGATGAGATGGGTACAAAACAGGTGCACATTGTTGACACAACAAATGGAGGACTGTGTACACCTTGTATTAATCAGTCTTATGTGTGTTCATGGAGTGGAGACGGTGAAAATCAAGGGGCAAGAGAAGATATGAATTATGTCAACAACTTTGGGGGTCAGAGACAAGGAGGACAGCAACGGAGACCGGCACAAAATTAGCAATACAGACCAAACATGCAACAGCCTGGGGGTATGCACCCTCAAGGCCAAATGGTGCCAGTACCATATCAGAAACTACAGGGCTATCCACAGCAAAATCAGCAACAATTAACATATCAACCACCTCCTCAGTAGCAAGATAACAACATGGTGGAAATCAGGGGTATGCTTCAACAACTCATTGGGACAAATGGTAAAATGCAGGAAAAGTTGTCAGTGCGATGATTCAGCTATAAAGAACATTGAAACGCAGCTGGGGCAGCTGTCCATGGCTTTAAACAATCGCCCTCAGGGAACCTTGCCGCGGACACAAACATCAACCCCAAGGAGCAAAACCCGAATCAGCTGATGGCAATAAGTCTCCGGAATGGGAGAGATTTAGATAGAGAGCAGGAAATTATACAAGCCAGCAAGGAAAGTACGCCAGCCACTCCAGTTCCATTAGAGGTAGATGAAATAACAGAACTGACTGAAGCGGTGGTTGAACAGATTCATGATGACAAAGGTAAGGATAAGATGAATGAGCAAGCTGCAGAACAGGTGGCACCTCTTATGCCACAAAACTCCAACAGAGAGAAGCCAGCAAGTAGTGCACAAAGGGTGATACCTGCACCCTTCCCTCAGAGACTGGTAAAACAAAAGAAGGAAGATCAATACAAAAAATTCATGGAGATGCTGCGTCAAATTCAGTTGAATATTCCATTGATGGATGCCTTGAGGGAGATGCCCGGTTATGCAAAGATGATGAAGGACCTAATGTCACGGAAGTTTGATTTTCAGGACCTTTCCACAGTGACTATGACACAGACCTACAGCGCAGTAGTGACAAGACCGATGGCTCAAAAAATGTCTGATCCTGGTAGCTTCACTATTCCATGCACAATTGGGAGTTATGCCTTTGCAAAGGCACTATGTGATTTGGGAGCCAGCATAAATTTGATGCCTCTGGCAGTATACACCAAACTGGGCATTGGCAGAGCTGACCGACTTCGATGCTGCTGCAGCTGGCTGACCGCACGGTGAAAAGGCCAACTGGGATTCTTGATGATGTGTTGGTGCAAGTGGGAAAGTTCGTGTTCCCTGCAGACTTTGTTATTTTGGATTGTCAGGTAGATGAGGAGATACCTCTCATTTTAGGTAGACCATTTTTGGCCACTGGGAGAGCACTGATCGATTGTGAGACCGGGGAATTAAAAATGAGACTGAACGATGAAGAAGTCATATTCAATGTTCAGCAATCTATGAGGAGACCTAGTGAATATGCTAATTGCTCTCTAGTGGAGGTGGTGGATGTGATCCTGCAAGAAGATGATGTGACCCTGACTGTTAAAGATCCATTAGAGGCATGTCTGACAAATTTAGAAGAGATGGATGGTGAAGGGTTAGCTGAGTGGGTCATGGCACTTGAAGGCCAAGGATTCTGGAAAAGGGAACCTCAGTTCGAGTCCCTAGAGTTAGAAAAAAGGGCTACACCTCCAGCAAAGCCATCAATAGAGAAACCACCCAAGCTGGAGCTGAAGCCACTCCCAGCTCACCTCAGGAACGTTTTCTTAGGCCCTGATTCTACTCTGCCTGTTATTATATCATCCGGTTTGCTAGATGTGCAGGTAGAACAGCTCTTACAAGTACTGCAGGAAAGTAAGACTGCCATTGGCTGGACCATGGCAGACATAAAGGGTATCAGCCCAGCTTTCTATATGCACAAGATTCTCTTGAAAGAAGGGCACAAACCTTCCAGAGAACATCAACGAAGGCTGAACCCGAACATGAAAAAGGCTGTAAAGAAGGAAGTGATAAAATGGTTAGATGCGGGAATCATCTTCCCCATCTCTGATAGCAATTGGGTCAGCCCTGTCCAATGTGTGCCGAAAAAGGGGGGAATGACTGTTGTGCAAAATGAGAACAATGAGTTGATCTCAACTTGTACAGTCACGGGATGGCGGATTTGCATGGATTACCGAAAATTGAACACAGCCACCCGGAAGGACCACTTCCCCTTGCCTTTCATTGACCAAATGTTGGACAGGCTGGCCGAGCGATCGTACTTCTGTTTCTTGGATGGATATTCGAGGTATAATCAGATATCAATAGCCCCCGAAGATAGAGAGAAAACATCCTTCACTTGTCCGTATGGCATCTTCGCCTTTCGGAGAATGCCTTTTGGGCTCTGCAATGCACCGGTGACATTTTAACGGTGCATGTTAGCCATTTTCACAAACATAGTGGAGGATATTATGGAGGTCTTTATGGATTATTTCTCCGTAGTAGGGGATTCATTCGAAGACTATCTTCACAACTTAAGAAGAGTGCTCAAAAGATGTGTGGAGACAAATTTAGTGCTGAACTGGGAGAAGTGCCATTTTATGATACAGGAAGGGATAGTCCTGGGGCATCGAGTGTCCAGTAAAGGAATTGAGGTCGACCATGCTAAGGCTGACGTGATTGAAAAGCTACCACCGCTCACTTCAGTCAAGACGGTGAGAAGTTTCCTTGGGCACGCCGGGTTCTACAGGCGATTCATAAAAGATTTCTCCAAAATTGCTAACCCATTATGCAAACTCCTTGAAAAAGATCAGCCCTTTTTCTTTCATAATGATTGCAGGTTGGTATTTGAGGAGCAGAAGAACAGATTGGTGACTGTACCCATCATTGTTGCACCCAACTGGGAGCAACCATTTGAGCTCATGTGTGACGCAAGTGACTATGACATAGGAGCAGTCTTGGGGCAGCGAAAGGATAAGCTGATAAACCCGATTTACTACGCAAGCAGAACGCTAAGCGGTGCACAACTCAACTACACTGTGACGGAGAAGGAGATGTTGGCGGTGGTTTTTGCTTTCGACAAGTTCAAATCATATCTGATTGGCTCTAAGGTAATTGTATACACTGATCATGCAGCTCTCAGGTACTTGATCGAGAAAAAGGAGTCTAAGCCGCGCCTGATTCGTTGGATGCTGCTATTGCAAGAATTTGACCTCGAAATTTGTGACCGTAAGGGGACAGAAAATCAAGTCGCTGATCATCTATCACGACTTGAAGGTGCTGAAAAATCAGCCGAGGTTGAAGAGATTCTGGAAACCTTTCCAGACGAGCAGCTGCTCGTTACTAGTCTTGAGGAAGCGCCATGGTATGCAGACTTTGCCAATTACCTGGCCTGCGGTATAGTTCCCTATGACCTCTCATCTGTAGAAAAGAAAAAGTTTTATCGTGATTGCCGCATGTATTATTGGGACGAGCCTTATCTGTTTAGAATATGTGTTGATAATATGATCCGGAGGTGTGTCCCCGAGATAGAACAATCTTCTGTTTTGCAGGCTTGTCACGCGTCAGCATATGGAGGACATTTTGGAGGGATCAGGACAACTGCAAAAGTGCTAGAGGCCGGATTCTTTTGGCCAACAGTGTTTAAAGATGCGCACCTATAGGTGAAGGGCTGCAATGAGTGTCAGCGGACCGGAAACATTTCCCGTCACCATGAGATGCCCATGAACCCGATTCAAGAGGTAGAGGTGTTTGATGTTAGGGGGATTGACTTCATGGGTCCCTTCGTCAGCTCTTTTAGCAATAAGTACATACTTGTTGCTGTGGATTTCGTGTCCAAATGGGTAGAAGCTGCAGCGTTGCCCACTAATGATGCAAGAGTGGTGATGGGATTTTTGAAAAAGAACATATTCACACGATTTAGGACACCAAGAGCAATCATCAGTGACGGGGGCACTCACTTCTGTAATAGAGCCTTCGAGAAATTGCTTGCAAAGTATGATGTACGCCACAAGGTGGCTACCCCTTATCATCCGCAAACTAGTGGGTAGGTTGAAGTGTCCAACAGAGAGATAAAGAGTGTGCTAACCAAGACTATGAATGCCACAAGAACTGATTGGGCGAAAAAGCTTGACGATGCACTCTGGGCCTATAGGACTGCATTCAAAACACCAATTGGTATGTCACCGTACAAGTTGGTATTTGGGAAATCCTGTTACCTACCTGTAGAGCTAGAACATCGAGCTTGGTGGGCACTAAAGCAATTGAACATGGACCCCGATGTGGCTGGAGAAAATCGACTGACAGAGTTGCATGAGTTGGAGGAATTGAGATATCAAGCCTTTGAAAGCATGAAGCTCTTCAAGGAAAGAATGAAGCGCCTGCATGACAAGCACATTGTGGACAGAAATTTCAAACCCGGTGACAAGGTATTATTGTATAATTCAAGGTTGAGATTGTTTTCGGGTAAGTTAAAGTCCCGATGGTCAGGACCCTTCAGAGTGGTGCAAATGTTGTCAAGTGGAGCTGTAGAGATTGAATCAGAAGATAGGACAAACAAGTTCATAGTAAATGGGAAAAGGTTGAAACATTACCTTGGAATAGCTGAAGAAAAAGGGGATACAGTGGTAATCAATTTGAAAGAGCCCCAGTACGCGAATGAGGAGTGATGATCAAATGCTTGCGTCGTGCCACGACGTTAAATCAGGCGCTGCGTGGGAGGCAACCCACGAATGCGTTGTTAATGTATTATGTAACTTCTTTTAAAAAAAATATAACACTGGGAACGCCTGGATTAGCGCGCCCGTGCTACACCAGCGCTAAGGCAGCACTAATCAGGTTTTATTCTGCCTCACACTTGGAACAACTAGCGTGGCCGCGCTAAGCCAGCGCTAAGCCCGTGCTCGTTGGGTTGTATTCTGTCTCGCTTGGTTAAACTAGCGCGCCCGCGCTATGACAGTGCTAAGGCCGCACTAGTCCAGGTAAGTCCCGAAGTTTTTTTTTATTTTATTGATTTCTTTTTTTATTTTCTTCTCTTACCCCATCTAAATCAAATCCCTACCCGCCCCATCCCTCTTAATTCCCCTACTCTCTTCTTTTTCCTCATCTATTCCTCCATTCCCTCTCCTCTATACCCAAACATATACAGCACCACCTTTCCTCTCTTCCTCACTCCTTACACTTTTGCTCTCATTCCCTCTACTGGTATGTATTTCTCCCTTTGATGTTGTTTTTATTTCTCTAATTTCGTTTTTTAGTTTCTTTGCTTTCTTTTTGCTTTGTATAGTAGAATGTAATCTTATTTTAGAGTGGAAACATTTGTTAGTAGTTAGGTAGGTCTGAAAACTTTCAACATACAAAGTGTGAGAGTGTTGTGTGTTATTGGGTTACTGTGGTCGTGCTCCCTGTGTTGAAGGGACGGTTTGGGCTTAAAATTAGCCATTGTCCACCATGTGTTTGTTAAAATGCCTCTTTGGAGGAAGTGTTGTGACCAATTCAGTGGTGAAGTCTGAGTAGCCACGGTTGGGTCACCCGATTGAATAGAACTGACGTTGGATTATTTGTAGGTACCATGCCTCCCCGCAAACGCCATACAACAGGCACCTCCTCCAGCCGCCCGACTACAGCAAACACTGGGGGACGGCCTCGGAAGTCGGTGACACCAGGCCTTTCAATAGTCAAAAGTTCGTGTCTTCCAAGGCACATGACAGGTTCAACAAAAAAGAGGCCAAAATCATTGTGCTGGAGCAAGCCATGGATCCCAACGCACTAGGGACAACCTGCCCCAATATACCCTTCGAGCTGAGGCGGCGACACCTGGACATATTTTTTGAGGAGCCTATTACTGCAAATGTCATGCTTGTTAGGGAATTCTATGCGAACCTGCCAGAACATGAGGACTATACGGTTACAGTGCGCAAGAGACCGGTAGATGCCTCTTTGGAAACTATTCGGACTCTGTATAGGCTTCCTCCACCAGCTCAGGGGTACGTGGATGCGTACCAATCGTACAGTAGAAAACATACTTCCTGGTCCACATTCACCGACACCACCTGTCAACCGGGAGCCACTCTGCAATGGTACAAATATGGGAACAAGTTCCACTCCTCGGCCCTCAAGTTTGAGGCCAAATGCTGGTTATACTTCATAAATAGCCGACTCCTACCCTCCAAGAACCTGTCCGAAGTGAACATCCCTCGAAGGTGCTTGATTTGGTGTTTCATGAATAATGCTCCATTCGACGTGGCCAGAGTAATACATGATAAAATGTTTCAGCGAGTCCTGGTTCAACGATATGGGTTATACTACCCGTCCCTTGTTACCCGGTTGTGTCTTCAGGCCAATGTGTCGAGTAACCTTGCTATAGATGGCCGAGTTCCTTTGGTACATCCTTTCACGGCCGAGCGGGTCACCACAGGCAAGGAAGTGATAGCAGCTGAGGAGTTGATTGGACAAGATTCTGATAATGGTGAAGACGCGGAGGAGGAGGAACCACACCAGGTAGCCGATGATGTGGAGATTATAGGTGATGAGCAGCCAGCTCAACCACAGGCTAAGGATGTTGCAGGCCCGTCTAGGGCCAGTCGGGGACAGCGGTTAGACCGCATGGAGCAAGATATAGCTGAACTAAAAACCTCGGTGACCTGGGAACTCGTGTTGATGAAATGGCAACCCAACAGAAGAAATCAGAAAAAAGGATCATGGGTTGGCTCCGTGCATTAGGTCGGGCGTGCAATGTAAATGCCGGCTCTGTCTCCGATCAGGATTGAGCTGTCATGGAAGTTCCCTTTTCCTTATTCTGAATTACTTGGCCATGAGGACATATCCTTATTTTAAGTGTGGGGTGGGGGATAGAGATACTTCATTGTATGTTGTAATTGTAACAATTAACTGTTTGCTTTGGTTGTTTTCTCTTGCTTTGATTGTGTTGGTGTTAGAATAATAGTTCATTAGGTAAGTGAAAATAGTAAGTGACTTGTCCCGACGACGGATCTCTTTCGGCGGGATTCTTGAGGGACTAAGTTGAGAAAAAAAATAGAATATGGAGACTCTTCCTAATGACGGATCCTTTAGACAATTTTCTTGAGGGAAGTTAGTCTAGAAAAAATACCAAAAAGATTTTTTTATTTTATTTTTAGGTAGTGTAGTAACTCCCCCTTGGTTTTTCTTTGGGCCACGATTCTTTTTCAAGGGTTTAGCTTGAACCGGGTATAGGTAGTTTTTGTTTTTGTTGTAGGTTAGGATTAATGGGCTACGAGTTAAAATCGAAGGAAAAACCCTTAGCGTTTCTACACCTGAACACGATAGACACTAGAGTGTAACGCTTAGCTTCAAGGGTTGAATCTTGTTTAAGTGCCTTAAAAATTGTATGTTTGTATCTAACTTGAACACTCAAAAGAGAATGTCTTGATAAACTAATCCGGAGTGAGTCATGTGCCATGTGTGTGTGAGTGTTATTGTATTCCATGCTTTACATTTGATGCCTAGAACTTGCCCTGTGTGTCTGCGAAACAAAATTGTAGCTTCATTCAGTTTTAGAAGTGATATAGGCATTTTTTTGTTGAGCCAGACATATAAAGTAAACCCACTTGAATGCATTACATCTTAGTTAACCCCGTTGAGCCTATAAGCCTGTTTCTTTGGCAACCACATTGCGAACCTTACCCAATTGTTTGAATAGCCTGCTGTTTGAACTTTTTTTTCCTCTCACTAAGCACTAGAATGATATTGAAAATATGCAAAAGCAAAAGTGTGGGTTGGTGGTTTGGTTTTTGAATGGAACCATTGAAATAGAGAAAAGGTGCAGAATGTTGAAGCGTAAAAGAAGAAGCACCACGAGAAAAAAAATAATAAAAATATTTATAGTGATTGATAAGTGGTTGCTTGTACAAATTGCACCTAATGGATGGGGATGTTTTAAATAAATGTGGTGGAGTGTTTGGTTGACACAACTATGATCTTGAAGTTAATGTAATTGTATTAAAAGTGCTTAGGGAGGTTAGTCACTATATCTAAATATATCCTACCCGTCCCTTAGCCTACATTACAACCAAGTAAAGTCCTATTGATCTTAGACTGAGTGGGGCTTGATTAGTAGGGTACTACACTACGGGCAAGCCTATGGTGCATCTTTGTGGCATGTGAATGTTCTTTTTGAGGGCGAGCGTGTCTATCTTAGTTCCTCATTGTCCTAAATATTATTGTATATGGAACTACTCTCTTTTGTGATGTGAGGGCATGTGATTCACAACGGAAAGGTAAGTCTTGACTCTTGTATAGAGTGGTTTGAGTAAGTGCAAATGTTGCAGGGTACGAAAGATTTGATTCTTGAGGTAAAGTTTACTCACTACTAGGTGAAACTTTTGTAAAATGTTCATGGTGTGAGTCATTAAGGGAAAAGCTGAGGAAAGAAACCTTGTAGGATGTAGTGGATTGCTCGAGGACTAGCAATGATTTAAGTGTGGTGTTGATAATAGGCTAAACTGTATAGTTTGGCCTACGTTCGGGCTCTAACTTAAGGATGCTTTATTGTTTTAAGTGTGTAAATAATGCAATATTGGCTCTAATGGTGACTTTTGTGTTTCACAGGAGTGCACTACTCAAATGAAGATTAATGATGGTGATCCGGGCAAAAATTGGAACTAATGGACGAAATAAGGGAATGAAGCTCGGCTTGGCAGTGGGAAACCCCACTAGCGCGGTCTTAGCGTGCCCACGCTAGTCCAGGCATCAGAAACAGAACATAACTTCACTAGCGCGGGCAATAGCGCAGCCTTAGCACGCCCGCGCTAGTCCAGATGCGGGAAAAATATTTGAAAAGGGCAAATTCGGAAGTCCAAGCAAAAACCACACAAACTATAAAAGGTTTAACGTGTCCAAGAGAAGGGGAGTTCGGAGGTTTGAGAACAAGGCAAGAGAGGCAAGGAGGCAACTTGGAAAACAATTCTTATCTCCCTAATTTGTTCTTCTATCAATGCCTATGAATTCTTTTGTAGTTTTCATTATTGTTATGAGTAGCTAAATCTTTTAATCTAAGGTTTTGGTGAAACCCGTTGGGTATGAATTGGTTGTTATATTAATATAGTTTTGAGTTAGTTGTTAATCTCTATTTGTTCAACTACATTTTGATTTTGGTTAATTGAAAGGATCCTCAATTAGCCGTTCCTATTTATTATGTATCTACTTGAGAGAGAGTACATATTTAGGTAGTTGTTTGAACAACATCACTCCGGGAGTATTGGCGAGAGTCATAGCCGAGGGTTTAGAGGTTGGATTAGAGATAACGATACCTCGGGTGCGATCTAAGTGAACTGTAATGCGAATCTAGCTAGCGTAGCTTGAGAGAGTGCGTCTAGTAAATTATCATAATTGCTTGAGAGAGATTTATGATAGCTGGAGAGTTCATGATTTATAGAGGCAACTAAGTCAAAGCTATAAAAAAACATACAACCAAGGAACTCAACAACGGGGGAAACCATTACCTTAGACCTTTATTCCAATTGTTTACAATTCAAGCATAGTTAGTTTTCAGCTGTTTATTTCTTTTCAGTTTTAGTTGTTAGAAATACCATAAACTGTTAATTACAATGTTTGAGGAAGTTGATTCTATAGAATTTAGTAAGTCCAACAAAAGTAATTGATAGGTTAATTCACTGTGGGTTCGACTCTGGGCATAAATACTCAAATTATATTTGCAAAGTCCGCGTGTCCTTTTATAAGGCATATTTGGGCGTTATCACTTACATATGTAGTCGAGGCCCGGTCCTCGACCCACCTTTCTTGACCCGTTTCTTTTTTCTTCTTTACAATATGCGTCTCCTTGAATAGCTCATCATGGCTCATTGGATGCCCCAACTTCTTTTCCTCAAAACAAATTAATTTAGTTAATAAATGGAATAGATATACTTTGAAAAGTAAAATAATTTAAGCAATTACGTACCAATCTTCTTTTTATTGTCCCTAGGTTGATAGCACCTCCAGTGTGCAAGGAGCCTCCCTTCTCAGATGCGCGAGCTTTCTTTCCTTTTTCGCTCTTCACTAAGAATTCAGCGGTAAGCCATTGCCTTTGCAAATCATCCCATAAATTCTAAAGTAACCAGCCAGGCCTCTTGTTCTTCTTTGTAGCATCAGAGAAAGCATCCGCCAATCTCTTGCGAGCTTTATGATGAAAATTTGCAGCCACTTCCGCGCTATAGCGGTCATCCCATACACACTTGCTCTGTATTTCAAAAGTTAAATATTATATGGAAACATCATAAATATAAATTATTAAACTGCTTAAAAGAGCATTTATACCTTAAATTGATTGAAAATTTGCTCCTTCCGCGAGAATGGGAAATTAGCCCAAGTCACATAAGGGCCATCATAAAGCTTTCTGATGGCATTGGTGATTATCCTCGTAGTCTTATTAGTTGGATTGAACCTGCATTTTAACAATAAAAACACATTAATATCTTAGTAAAAACATTACGAAACAATAAACGCAAAAATAACAAATAACTCTTACCCATCACCTTCAGGGACTATGATGGTCCTGCCATATTGATCATAATGCACTTCCTCATCATCATTGTACGAAGCATGTGTATCTGAGGTATGTGTGGACGGTGTAGGAGGGTCAGAGCTACTACCTCGTAGGCGAAGCCCTGAAATAGATGGAGTCGCTGATGAAGATAGTTGCGATCCCTGTGACTGCGACATAGCTGGATGCGACCCAAGTGGCTATGATAATGATGGCTGTGACCCGAGTGGCTGTGAAATGGATGGATGCGATCCATATGGCTGTGATATGTAGGGATGTTATATAGATGGCTGCGATGCAGATGGCTGCGATCTATGTGGCCATAAGGCAACTGGGACTGTATGTCGGACGTATAGTCCTATGGCCCTGTGATGAAAGACCCGGTGTCTGGACGAAGGTGTAGGACTCATGATGCTGTGGCAGCTCAGTATAGTCGTGGGCCCTGTGATGAACCCGAGGTTCTTTTAGGGATAGACTTGTGAAGATCCTAATTAGTATATATAATTTATCATCAAATATATCCATTTGTAAATTGATTCATCGACTTATAACTTACTTAGATGCATAGTTGAATATTAAAAACAAAACATTTGACCTATATCTATATCTCTATCTCTCTCTCTCTCTCTCTCTATATATATATATATATATATATTGTCGCGCCCCCTTTTTCTCGCGAAATCGGGTTTATGACATTTGGGAGGACAACTCATTCCTTTTGGGAATTGGGTTTGATTTAAAGAGTCGCCACCTAATGATTAGAGTGCATTAGGACACCAAGGAGGTTTGATTTGAATAACCAGAGATTGGGTAAGGGCTTGAAATTATTCTAAGGGGAAGGTGTTAGGCACCCCTCAGAATCCACTAGTGTGGTTCCCGGCCATACTATTATTGTGAATTTGGGTACAATTAGCATATAGACAAATACGGCTCAAATAAGAGGGGATTTTATCACATAAAGGTTTGAAAGTAGGCAAGGTTTGAAAGAACAATTAGAAAAGCTGGTTTTTAAAAATAAAGAGTTAAAATGCTGAAAAGAAAGAAATAAAGAATAAAGGGAAGGGGGGGGGGGTCCTAGGTTTATTAATAATATGGATCACCCCACACAATGCCCGGTAATCACTCCTCAATGAGGGGCTACACATGACATTATCGTGTGGTCATCATATCCATATCTACCCTTCCCACCCCGTTAAGGTATTAAAGCGCGGAATGATCTTGCTTACCTATTGCATGCTACTACCCGTTCCAATCCTATCAGTCCCGGGGGCATTTAGGACTACTAATCCTAAGAAGGTAGGGATGTTAGGCTTATTTGTGGTTTTAAAGGGTAAAAGATTCTAAGGCGACATACAAAACATGTATAACAAGTTGGGAGGAAAGGACATAACAAGCAAAGGCTCAAGTATACCCCTTTAAACAGAAGAAGCACATAATTAGCATGACTTAAGCATACTAGTTAAGGTCTGATTAAATATTAAACATGCGAGAACTAAATGGTTGAGGCAGACTGATTTACTATATAATTCAGATAAGAAGCCCGAATTAGGCATGCCTGCCTATGGCTTGCCTAAGTATTAAGACGGGGTCCTATAGGCATTATATCTACTGAATTCAGAAATAGTAAAACTTGAAATAAACCGTTTGAATGCATACTCGTTAAATTTGCTAAGTGGGAATCAGATTATTAAAAGAGAGGCCAGATTTAAAACAAACTGATTATTAGCTCTGCAACTGACAGTATCTTCATTACTGGTTTTATATCCATATGTGAATGAAGCGGCTCAGATTCGATTAAGAGTTCCTATAGGCATGCTTTCTAAATGTAGTTGATTTTAAATGGGGTGTAGAATGCAGAAGACTTGTTTTAAAACTTAAGCACATGATATCTAGGTGCTGAATTATTTGAAAACCTACGAACATGGTATCTAAATGCAGAAATTGTTTGAAACCTATGAACATGATATCTAAATGCAGAATTTATTTTAAGAAACTATAGGCATGATTTCTATATGCAGAAATTGTTTGAAACCTATGAACATGATATCTAACTGCAGAAATTGTTTGAAACCTATAGGCATGATTTCTACCCTTTTTGCATACATAGTTACCCACCCTTTTCACTAGCCATCCCAAAGAGTTTACTACAAATTATTACAGCCCAGATTAAAGTAAAAAAAATACATCAGAAAAATATAATAAAAGTACAACCAAGGAGAGATTCAGACTTCATGTCTGAAATATGAGGTAAACCAACTCCATGAGATCATGATTCAAAGCCTTTCTCCCACTTGAGTGTGTCAAAGTTTCCTAAGAGCCTCAAAGGGACTCCGGGCAATGCTCACACCCAAATGTTTTATCAGATTGGGACAAGTGAAGTGTGGAAGGGCCAGCCCTCAAGTGTCCAAGTTCAGAGGGATCTCAAAGGGTCCCAAGGCAAGGCTCACAATAGGGGGGCAGGATTTAAAGACTAAGAAAGAATAGAGTGCTAAGAGGGAAAAGGAAAAGGGAACTAACTATAGATAAGCGCACACAAGAGGGTTCAGGGGAATAGGGGATTGTAAAGAGCCTGTCGCTTAGGCAAAGGCAAACTTTGGGCATGCCCAGCAATGGGGAATGCTGGCACACCTATAAGCCTGCCGGAACACATACTGTTAGAGGCTAGGATCCCCGGGGGATCAAGCTCAATTCATGGAAAATAACTTGCATACTGCCATGCCTCAAACCATAGCTTAAACACATAGGGGGAAAGGGTTTGGGATTCATAATAGAATAGGCAGAAAGAAATCAATAAGCATGCGTGTTGAACTATACATAAGCAGTAGACAGGGATACAAAAAGCAGTAAATAAATACATTGTTGTGGTGCTGAAACTTAAATCAGGAGATACCAGTTTCAAAGAAACAAATAGAGAGAAAGCAAGCAAGAGGTCTTGTAACATGCCACAATGTAGGCAAACAAAAGAGAATACTTTTTGAGTATAAGTGTAAGTTCGGAAAGACTCTGTCTGATCTCTGTGTGTGTGTGCCGATGAAAGGGTCGTGTATTTATAGTGTGAAGAACAGATAGAAACAAGGTAAGAAAACAATTAAGGAATTGAATATCAATTAAAAAAATCAATCAATACAAGACTTCCTTTAATTAAGGAATTCAGATTCAAACGGTAAAAACTATTTTAAGGAAAGAAATCAACTAAATATCTTGTGCAAAGTATGCAATTAGGGATAAATACATAGGGGTTTTAATTAAGGGAAGAATTTTGAAATACATGGTTTAAAACAAATAAGGTAAGGATCCATCAGTATTCAGTAAATCAAGGGAGTTAGAGATTTTGTAAGCATTGGTCCATGAATGAACCAAGTCAGAAAAACTAAGGAAAACTTTTGACTCAAATCGAGTAACAGGGAAGTCAGCAAACATGGAAAGAAAATCAATCAAACTTATACAAAGAAAGTCTGAAACCAATCACAATTGAAAGCCATTTAGAAGGGAAGTTCAACACATATAAAGAGTACACAAGTATCAGGCATGCGAAGCTGAATTTGGGACAAAGTGAAAGTGTCATGCAATTGCAAATTAGACTATAGGAATATGGCAATTTAGCGATAGCATGCGAAAAAGGGGTCAAGTAAAGGTCATATAGAGTTTAGCAAAAGTCAGAATCATATGAAGAAACAAAATTGAAGCAATGATTTTGAAACTTAATGAAGCAGTAGATGAAACAACTCTAGGAAATCAAATAGGTCCAAAAGATTAGGATTTTTGAAATCAAGCAAGTCCAGAGATGAAGCACAAGCAAGTCACATAGCCAATGGTCTCAAAACTCGGATGAACCCCCAAATTTAGGGTTCTTGGCATTAATCGAGTGCAGAGACGAAAGGGGAAGTGATTAATGGAAAAGATACTAATTGAAACAGGTTCAGAGGTCTCAGAAAGGAACTGAGACCTTTAGCATGCTCTTTTAGCAGTAGGAATTCATGATAAGCATAGTAAAAGAACAACATGCGAACCTAGTAGAAGAGCTAGTAGAAGAAACAAATAAGAACATGGTGAACAACTTAACAAGAACACAGTAGGAGAAAACAAGGTAGACGAAACACATAAATAACATAGTAGAAGCAACTGATAAGAACATGGTAGAAGAACTTAACAAGAACACAGTAGGAGAAACATAGTAGAAGAAACACATAAGAGAAAAGAAAATCAGAGAAACACACAAGAGAAAAGAAAATCAGAGAAACACACACGAGAAAAACAAAATCAGAGAAACATAACTCAAAAACCCTAGATCGGAAAAATAAAGGTTTTGAAAGCAATGGTTTTAAAAGAAATATCAAAAAATCGTTTTAAAAGTTTAGGGAAAACTTGGATCTAGAACAGATCTAAAGAAATTAGAAGAACCACAAAAGTTAGGGTTTCAGAGAAACCCAAATGGTGAGAAAGACTTGGATCGTTGTTGATCTAACTAGGAGGAGTCGAGGCCAGGCTTGAAATAGGCATGGCTGGAGATGGCCATAAAACTTGAATCGAACTAGGTCTGGATGAAGCTTCTTCGTATCTAGACCATGAAACCTCAACGAACAAGTGTGTAGGAACCTTAGAGGGCCGGTGGGTGGTGAGACCACCATAGATTCAGGCCAGGAGGTGGCCGGAAAAGGTGAGTGAGACTCATCGGAGCTGAAGGGGAGGGGGAAGGTTCTAGAGAGAACCAGAGATAGAGGAGAGGGTCGGTTGAGTGAGGAATGAGAGGGGTTTGGGGGGGGGGGTCGTTTGGGCTTAATTAGGTAAGAACGAATTTGGGCCGTTGATCAAAATTGATCAACGGCCAAGATCTAATCAGACTGGGTCGAGTATATTTAAGAAATGGGCTTGGGTCTTGGGTCGGGGTATTGGGTTTTAATTAGGCTAAATTAGGAAGCCAAAATCTGGCCATAAGTTAAATAGCCCCTTTTCCCCATTTAATTCATAAAAATAGTAAAGAAATTTCTGAAAACTAATTGACAGCACTAAAATAATTTATAATATATAATTAACAAATTAAAAATATAGGACTTAATTTTATGAATATAAAACACAATTGAATCTTAAAAGGGCTAATATTGCTATTATATGCGATTTAGCTTAAAAATACTAAATAAATTTATAAAATATGCAAAAGATTACCTTAGCTATATCTTAGCATAAATATAGAATTCCAATAAATGAATTACCAAAATAATAATTTTGGAAATAATTATTGGATTTTTATGGATGAAAAGGGAAATAAATCAGTTTAAAAACCTTAAAAAATTATGGGAAAATAGTAAAATGCTTGGAAATACTTATATATACATATATATGCTATTTTTGAAGATATTTTGCATAAAAAATATACAGGGAAAAATTGGATATCAACAGCTGCCCCTCTTACCCGGGAAGGATGAGAGAGTTGTCGGGTAAAGATATGATGGCCAATTTTGACCGAACAAAACGGTTTGAAGAAGGTTTGGCCGTGATCTGGCTTCTGAGCTGCCTACATATCCCTAGTCTTACTGGAATCAGGCCATATGAAGTTCAGGATCCGTCGGCGGAATATGCCGATGGAGACTTTCCAAGAACGGACACAATATTCAGGTTGGGATAAATGGTAAGGTCTAATAGGGCTGCGGGCAAGTTCCCGTTGGACCATGAATGCTGTCTTTGGACGGTTAGGATGACGTCCTCAGACCATGATGTCCTGGGCTATGATGCGTATAATAAAGGATTCGCAGGCCATGAAATGATGCTCTCGGGCTATGAGAATGATGCCTCCGAACCATGATGCCTTTGAATAATGATATGCAAGAGATTAAAGGGATCTTCAGGCCATGACATGGTGTTCTCGGGCTATGTAAATGGTGCCTCCGAACGATGACACCCTCAGATAATTTGGCGATCTTTCAGCCCATGGAATGCAATAGGTGGCGATCTTTCAGCCATGCGAGCAAATAAAGTGGCGATATTTCAGCCATGTAACTGTAAATGAAGTGGCGATATTTCAGCCATGAAGAATGTAATATGAGGTGGCGATCTTTCAGCCATGCAAGTGTAAATAAAGTGGCGATATTTCAGCCATGCAAGTGTAAATGAAGTGGCAAACATGAATAAAGTGGCGATCTTTCAGCCATGCAAACGTAAATAAGTGGCGATCTTTCAGCCATGCAAGTGTAAATAAAGTGGCAAACATGAATAAAGTGGCGATCTTTCAGCCATGCAAACGTAAATAAAGTGGCGATCTTTCAGCCATGCAAGTGTAAATGAAGTGGCGAAATTTCAGCCATGCAAATGTAAATAAAGTGGCGATCTTTTAGCCATGCAAGTGTAAATAAAGTGGCGATCTTTCAGCCATGCAAGTGTAAATGAAGTGGCAAACATGAATAAAGTGGCGATGTTTCAGCCATGCAAACATAAATAAAGTGGCGATCTTTCAGCCATGCAAAATGCAGATGGAGACATTGTTTAGTCTCGGAAGGCAGAATGGTAGCCTTATGCAATGCAGAAAAATGCAGATGGAGATAGTGTTTAGTCTCGGAAGGCAGAATGGTAGCCTTATGCAATGCAGAAATGCAGATGGAGATAGTGTTTAGTCTCGGAAGGCAGAATGGTAGCCTTATGCAATGCAGAAAATGCAGATAGAGATAGTGTTTAGTCTAGGAAGGCAGAATGGTAGCCTTATGCAATGCAGAAATGCAGATGGAGACAGTGTTTAGTCTCAGAAGGCAGAATGGTAGCCTTATGCAATGCAGAAAATGCAGATGGAGACAGTGTTTAGTCTCGGTAGGCAGAATGGTAGCCTTATGCAATGCAGAAATAAAAATAAAAATGGCAAATGGTAATAGAGTTTCTTAGCTGATAGCTGGTTGCGACATTGGGACTGCTGGGGACATTGCGATATAGGGAATATCGCCGGCGTGTGTGGATAGCAAATGCTGGTAGATGCAACAATTCTGAGAGTTGTATTCCTGAACAACGTTTGTCTCGTGAGTGTATAGTATGTCAGATGCTTTCTCAATCCAAGTGTCTGCATCCAAAGAAAAATCATGAGTTTCGTAAAGGGGAGGTCAGTTCGTATCCCTGCTGGCCTTGCCTGGCCTGTCCGGCTTTGATCTGGTGATACGGTATGTATCATTGGGGGTAGCATCGTTGAACAAGGTGATTTCGATGATAAACATGCATGAATTTGTAAAAATATGACATAAGTATATATTTAAGAAACAACTTTTAGATGAACCGACGACTGTGACATGGCTCAAGACATTGCAACCTCTCTTGTTTCGAAATTTTGAGGAGGAGCCCCAGTTTAATGGGTTGATGCTTCTGACGGCTGCTTGCGATGATTGGCTGAAATTGCTTCGGAATTTTGAGGGTCCTCCTCAAAATTCTACCCAGTTTCCAATTGCGGGGGAAATGAAAATTTTATTGAATCGTGACCGAACCCATAAGGCTGCCTACGTATCCCCTCTTAAACGGGAATCAGGTCAGACGTAGTTCAATTACATCATGTAGGAAAGCATAAGATTACACATAGTAGCGCTTGACTGCATCTGAATTGATTGGTTTCGGCCAAACTTCTCCGTCCATTTCTGCAAGTATAAGGGCTCCTCCTGTTAGAACCCGGTGAACCATGTATGGACCTTGCCAGTTGGGAGAGAATTTCCCTTTGTCTTCATCTTGATGCGGAAAGATTTTCTTTAATACCAGCTGCCCTGATGTGAACCATCTCGGCTTGACTCTTTTGTTGAAGGCTCTGGACATCCTGTTCTGGTAAAGCTGACCGTGGCAAAATGCATTCATTCTTTTTCCATCTATGAGAGCTAACTGCTCGTAACGACTCTTCACCCATTCTTCATCGTCGAGCTCAACTTCCTATATGATTCTTAAAGAAGGAATTTCTACTTCAACTGGAATGACGACTTCTGTACCATAAACCAGCATATAGGGGGTTGCCCCAATTGATGTGCGGACTGTGGTGTGATACCCCAATAAAGCAAATGATAGCTTCTCATGCCACTGCTTATGCTTCTCTACCATTTTCCTCAGTATCTTCTTGATCCATCCAGATCTGATGGTAACCGGTGAAACTATCCACAAATGATTGCAATTCATGTTTGGCGCAATTATCGATGAGGATGTGTATATTTGGCAAGGGGGAGTCGTCTTTCGGACTGGCCCGGTTGAGATCCCGGTAGTTGACACAGACTCTAACCTTCCCGTCCTTCTTTGGCACTGGCACAATGTTAGCTAACCATGTTGGGTAGTCCACTACCCTGAGAACTTTGGCTTTGACCTGCTTGGTGACTTCTTCCTTGATTTTCAGACTCATATCTGGCTTGAACTTTCTGAGCTTCTGTTTTATCGGTGGACATATCGGATCAGTTTGCAGTTTGTATGCCACAATAGATATACTCAGACCAGTCATGTCATCATACGACCAGGCGAATATGTCCTCATACTCTCTTAGAAATTCTGTGTACTTTTCCTTTTCTGACGGTGATAAGTGAACGTTGATTCGTGTTTTTTTGACATTCTCTTCGTTTCCCAGGTTAACAATTTCAGTCTCGTCCAGGTTGGACTTTGGTCTGTTTTTAAAATCCTCAACTTCCTTGACAATCTCTTCCGGTATGTCATCTTCTTCTGAATCTATGTCTGTTTGTTGCGTTGTCTCATTGCATGTCACAGTCATTGGTTCATCAAGACAAGTAATAGTAATGCTGTATAAGTAAAGTAATGAGAGAAAATAATAAGAGTATTGATTTATAAAAAAAAATCGAAATGCTTTGATAAATTCCATAACTGTTTTGAACATTGAAGATCTTATTTCAAAATTTAAAATGCGAAAGGAAAGTCAACTAGTAAAAATAAAAGATAGTGCATGATGCTTGTTCAGCCTTGCTACCTCGAGGCTCGCCGGGCTTTGGTGGTTCTGATGGTCCAGTTATTGAGGCATGCTCCTCTGCTCACAGCCTGTATGGAAGGGCCTTCCTCCCCATCCTCCTCGAGAATGACACAACAATCCATATCATCGTCTTCCAGGAACAAATTCCTCATCGCTGCCAGTGCTTCCTCTTCTTCTGACCCATAGATAACTTCGGCCGGTTGGAAAGTCTGTTCCGAGCATAGTATTGGCCGTTCCAATGGATAGTAAGGACCGCGTCATGGTGGCGACCAGTTGTTGAACTCTTCCCAGGTATACTCATATCCTAGACCAAAGGTGGTGCCATGTTTCTTGAGTTTGATAGGCTTAGAGATTCCTTGGGAGGTTCTTGCCAAGTCCCTTGCCAGGTTCGTATCCGCTCCAGTTCAATATGCTTTTAATTTTGTTGTCCGACCATTTGTCTTTATACACAACGTTGACCCGCTCGATGTGGTGATAAGTCTCCCCACCTATCTTACTTCTGCCTTCGATTGCTGGGATGGTTTGGCGACTGTATATGGGATTACTACCGTCGCCGTGGATGATTACCTCCTGGTGATTCCACTTCACCGCCTGATGTAGTGTTGATGCTACGTCCCCAACAGCATGAATCTAGGGTCGTCCTAACAGCAGATTGTAAGATGCCGGCACGTCTATCACTTGAAAGTCAACATTAAACTAAGTAGGCCCCATTTGTAAACATAGGCTAATTTCCCCAATGGTGGACCTTTGGGAACCGCCGAAAGCTTTGACGTTGATGGCCCCGTCCTTGATCTCGTGCAGTCCCTTACCCAATGTCCTGAGTGTTACCAACGGACAAATATTGAGGCTGGATCCCCCAACAATCAGGACTCTGGTGACAAAATAATCTTCGCATTGCACGGTAATGTGCAACGCCTTGTTGTGACTCAACCCTTTTGGTGGCAGCTCATCTTCATGGAAAGTGATCTTGTGACTTTCCAATACCTGGCCTACCATGTTAGCCATCTCTCCGCCGGTGATGTTGCTTGGTACATACGCCTCACTCAGTACCCTTAACAGGGCATTTTTGTGCGCATCGGAGTTCTGTAGCAAAGCAAGGATGGGAATTTGCGCCGGTGTTTTGTTCAACTGATCAATGACTGAGTATTCCTTGGCTTGTATCTTTCTCCAGAGATCGTCGGTCCCGGTCTCGGTGATGGTTGGCCAGCTGGAAGCCTGCTTGCTCGACTCAGCCAGATGTTCTGGGGTATAAACTCTACCAGTTCTCGTCATACCCTATGCCGCAATAGCTTCCCCGAACATAACCTTGCCTTTCCTTCTTGCCTCGGCTGTGTAGTCCCATGTTATAGCCTTTGTATGGAACGGTGTTATGGCTGACATTGCCAGTGGAATTGGCGTGGCTATCTTTACTCTGAACGGAGCCTGCACCTTGGGCGGTAAAACTGCAACTTCGAATGGTGTAGGTGCCTTTGCTGGAGACACGAATTCGACCTCAATTGGTGCTGGCGTCTTTGTAGATGATGATGCATCAAACTCAAGTGGCATGGACATATTTATCTCGGCGTCCCCAGAGGGCTGAATCTGGACTACAATCGGATTAAGGGTGACTATTGGCTTCTTCGATCGTCACCTTTTGGCGTGGAGGAGGGGACTGGTAGTGGGATAGTTGAGTGTTGTAGGCTTGGTAAACATGTGCTGGTTTGGAATATTTGGGTGAAGTGGGCTGATATGTGGGAGGTGATTGATAGGTGAGTGGTGGAGCTTGGTAAGAGGGTGAGGGTGCTTGGTAGTTTGGAGTAGGCTGATATGTGAGTGGAGGCATTGGGTAGGTTTGGTATTTGACGGGAGATTTGGTTCTCTGTGCCACCATTACGGTTCCTACGTCCTTTTTCTTGGACACACCGTCTGACTGTAAGGCCTTGTTTGTAGCTTGTAAAGCCTCGAAATTAGTAACCATACCGCTTTTGATGCCCTCTTCGATCCTTTCCCCTAGCTTGATAATGTCAGAAAATTTGTGGCCCTCGATCATCATCAGCCTCTCATAATATTGTGGGTCTTGGGCCCGAACGAAGAATTTGTTCATCTGTTCTTCTTCTAAGGCAGGTCTAACCTTAGCTGCTTCGGACCTCCAACGAGTAGCATACTC
>NW_017671224.1:147531-184930 GCF_001879085.1 Nicotiana attenuata
TATATATATATATATATATATATATATATATATATATATATATATATATAACACGCTTCGTTGTTCTACTTTAACTACATATATAGCATGTTATAGTATATGTTAGTGTATTCATTATTTGTATTACAAAGTGTTAACGGATTACATTTATATTATTTAGATTGTAAATATAAAAGTGATTCATAAATTTGACCAATGTTGACCTAATAATCGACCAACTTTGGTCGGTTATTTTCCAGAAATTAAAATATACTCGGTAAATGCTTTCCCTGCATTAACCGACCAACGTTGGCCGGTAAATTTAAATAAAAATTCTTTAAATTTTATAAAACATTTTAAATAATAATATAACTATTAAAATTTTAAAAATTGGGTCCACATTACCGACCAAAGTTGGTCGGTAGTGTGAAAGTTTCTTTGACTGAGCAAGTCTGACCAGCTCGGCCAACTTGTTGACCAATTTAACCAACATTGGTCGGTATGTTTTTTAAAATAAATGTAAAATATTTTTTTCCAGTTTCCGTCCAAGCTGGACGGTTTTTGGTCGCTTTTTTTGATCGACCAACGTTGGTCGGAAAATTTTGGTCGATTTTTTGCGTATTTCTAATAGTGAAAAGTGCACTTTTGGAACTTATAAGTTTTTTTATGTTGTTAACAAGTTTTAAAATAAGAAAATAATTGTAATATCTACACACGACGGAGGTTATTTGATAATCGTCATAATTAAGTATATTTTGGCTGTTCCCAACTCTAATGCTTTTCTGAGACTTACAATCGTGAAATATAGTTAATTAGGCTTAGTTAATGATTTGTTTGTTTATAGGAAGCATAATGAAATGAAGAATTAGAGTAGACATCATGCGGCGCACGGTTGCCGTATCCAAAAAAATCGAGCGGAGAACTTGGCTGATATAGATTTCTTAAAGAATATTTCATGGCCATTGTATGCTAGTCTGGAGAATTTGACTAAGCGCCATGTGGAACATAACCACCGCGAGAAACGACTTAAAAGAACTTGATTCTTGTAACGACTCGAGTCGCTATGAGTACTAGCTCCATTTTCTATGTTCGAGACTTCTCATAGCTCAATTTGTTAATTTACGACTTGTGTGCGTAGTCTGTGTCGATTTTCGAAAAGTTTATGTGTGAATTTGTAAATAAAATGTGATTTATGACTTTAAAGATGGCTAGAGAGCGATTGACATCGCATAAGAGTCTGCATGAGAGGAGTGTTCTGGAGGCTCGCGTAGCACAACCAGCAAGCAGAGCCAAGCCCAAAACGTGTAGTAAATTTTCCTGCCAACAACCAGAATAACGATATTGTTTACCACGGTTAATGTTTCTGATAAACGACCTCGGATCGGTGTTTTTATGATTCCGGTAGGTTCATATGATTATTTTCGACTTGTGCGCACGTTTGATTGGGGTCCCGGGTTACTTGATGCCGTTTCGACGCATTATGAAAAATTGAAAATTTGAGTTTAAACTTTGAAAATCTTGAGTTTAATGATCGATTCTTTATAATTGCTATTATTTTTATGATTTTAGCTGGAGATCGAGTCTGTATAATGTTATTACACTTGTATGGATGTCCGGATTGGAGCCAAAGGGCTGAGGTAAGTTTCAGATGCTTTGTGTACTGATGTTTGGCTTAACAAGACTGGCGGTGTTAAGGGCTGCAGGTCTCGCATTTGTGAGAACCTATTCGCAAATGCGAGCCTCTCATTTGCAAGGCTAGGCTCGCAATTGCAACATTGGAAGGGGCTGGGACAGCTTCGTTTTTGCGAAGCTATGATCGCTTTTACAAAAGGTAGGGTCTTCGCTTTTGCGATGATTCTGTCGCATCCTTTATTGTATTGTCCTAAATTTTGCACAAAAAAAAAGGTTTTGGCGGGTGAATAGACGTATAAAAATTTCATGCTCTTCTTTATCTCTGATGATAGGGTGTGGTTCATTCTAGATTTGCTTCTTCGAAGTGCCAAGTCTAGTTATCTGAATAATGGATTTAGGGGCGAAGGTCCGGTACTAGATGTAGCCTTTCCCCCCGGCAAGATGCCGAATATTTATAACGCTCTGGCAGTTCAAGGTCTTCAAAATCAAACTTACTTGTTTAGCATCTTGAACTAGCCATCCCTTAGAAGCTATTATGTCCGGAATCATTAAATAGGAATCCAAAGATAGACGTCTCTTACAATAATTGTGTTGAAGAAAATACCAATTAAAATTGTTCTTCAACAATTTCTGATCTCTAGTGGACCTCTCAATAGCCCTTCAGGCACTACATCATATGCACATTGAGAGTGAAGATAGACATTTCAGTTGGAAAATGTGAATCGACCAACCGAATCCGGTATATTTTTCACGTTCATAGGAGTTCGTTTATGTTTAAGCATTTCCTCATAGGAACGGCCACGAATTTGATCAATTACTTGACAAAAAACTCTCTCTCGAAATAAAATTCAAAATAGAATTATAGGAAAGAAAGAACAAAAACAAAAAGAGATTCAAAAATATATTGTATTACCTTACATTGATAATAGCCAAAAATCTCGGGCATATGTTGTTCTTGCAACTTCCTCTTTGATTTTTTTAAAGGAGTAACCAAGCTTCGTAGCCAAAAAAAAATTGTTTCTTTTTTTGTTTTGTTTTTCTGGAAAGTATTTTCTTTGCGACTGGGAATGTGTTAGGGGCAGCTTCGCATTTGCGGACTGCCCAGATTCGCATTTGCGATGAATTTATCACTTTTGCTATGTTAGAGGCTGAGAGACTGGTTCGCACTTGCAACCAGTTGTTTGCGACATCTGTAGCTGGGTAAAGATTGGGAATTTTGGGACTTAGTTCATTTTACACTTTTTCTGAAACTTAGACTCCATATAAGCGATTTTTGAAGAGCAATTTCTTCCCAAATTCCTAGGTTAGTAATCTTAACTTATTTTTGTTCAATTTTCATTACCTTTTCATGCATTTCATCATCAAATCTAGAATTTTAAGGTAGAAATTGGAGGTCTTGGGTAGAATTTAGGAATTTTATAAAATTGAGTTTAGACTCTAATTGAGGCCGAATTTTGAAATAAATCACATAGTCGGGCTCGGGGGTGAATAGGTAATCAGAATTTGGTCTTAATTTCAGAATTTGATCACGTGGACCATGGTTGATGTTTTTGTTGTTTTTTTCAATTATGTAAAAGATCGAACCTTTTTCATTTTAGGGTAGTTTCTAAAGCTTATTTTGACTTGTTTTAACACTATTTGACTACATTCAATTGATTTGGAGGTTTGTTCTAAAGAAAAAGCCGTGTTGGATTATTGATTGTGGTCCGAAAAGAGGTAAGGGTCTTGGTTAACCTTGATTTGAGGAAAATAGGGTAGAGCCGAGTCTATTTGTTATGTGATATATGTGTTAGGGGCGGCGTATATGTAAGATCACGTGTGTATATGCATTGGCCATGGGATAAACATGCGGATAGAATTAGCCTTATTTGTGCCATGTTATTTGTGTATAATGTTTTTCATGCTTTAGACAAATTGTTTAATTCTTTATTTTCTCATATTCATGTTATTTTTGTATGTTGAGATTATCAAGATATTATTGTTGAGATCGTTGAATTGTTGATTGGTCGTTGGTGCTAATTATTGGAAGATTCTCATGTGACGAGTTGTATTCAAATACTATTGTTGATGTTGAATTTGCTTCGCACCTTGCTTGGTATTTTGATGTATGTGATTGCCTGGTAAGGAAGAGTGAAATGCACGAAGGATGTTGTCATGCTTGTGAGGAAGAGTGAATGTGTACGAAGGGTGTTTCGTGCCATATTTATATATTAGCTATATGAGGAAACGCCCGTATACGGGCCCAACATTGCAATTTTATTAAAATTATTATTTGTTGGTATTTAGTTAATTAACTTTTGAGGTTTAACAAGCTATATTTTTTAAAACTACTTTCGAATATAAAAATATTTAGTATGAAATCGTCTTCAAATAGTATGGATAGATGAAAATCATTTAATTTTTATTTTCAAATTGCTTTAAGATAGTATGGGTAAATATGAAAATCTTGTAAATATCAATACTTCTTTTTGTTGTTGTATTGTTTAAAAATTAATTTTATTTTCTCTATGGAAACTTCTATTTGAATAAAACAAATTAATAGTTTTTCACAATGAAAAAAAGATTGGAAATGAGCATTTGCACTGCACAAAGTCTAATCAACATATGCCTAGTGCATTTAAAGGAGAATTGTGGCTAGAGGAATGTGGGGTCCATGTGTATTTTTGCATTTAAGAAATGCAAACATAGAATTTTTATGAAATGACATATATGCCTTGGTCAACCATCTTTACTTTTCTATTTCTATATAATAGAAATATTATTGCTTGAGTGAACGTGAGAATATGCACGAATGGTATTTTCGTGCTTGTTTTTTTGAGCAATCCACTAGGCGTTGTGACTAGGGTTAGTTTTCATATATATATAAAATAATAAAGTACAACAAAAGAGGGCGACATAAACCTTACCTCCGAAACTATGGTGGATACACACTTGATCCAAATATGACAACCAAATGAATCTTGAAAACTATGTGAAGTTAGACCTATGGTGAGGTGCCAACGGCCTGTCCAAAACTGATAGACAATTTGGTATACAAAAACAAGATGAAGTGAGATTATGTCAACTATACAAAAATGCACAAGTGAACCTAAATCACTAAGCAAATGGGTTGGGAGTGCATCTTCCATATACAATAAGACCTACATCTAAAGCATACATAGATTCTCCCTATGGAGTATGACAAAAAACAGATGAATGTGTAAGAAGCTATCTTCAATTTTGCTTTGGCAATAGGGCCAAAGAAATCAAAATTGAAGATAGTTATCACAAGAACCCATATAGATGGGTGAAGTCGCTGCCTCTGTATGATGTTTTTGACAGAAGAGACTAAGCACTGGCAAGCTGCGTGCATCCAAGAATTGAAACAGGCAGGTTGAAATTGTGGCTTCCGGGAACTGATGTAGGAGCTTTCACACACAACATCCCTCAGTAGGAAGCTGCTGCAATATGTAAGGTTTTGCATCTGGGAGTTAAGGAGGAAACATGCCAAGACAACTAGGTTTTAGCCCCTAGATGTGTCCTACAGGGTGTCTGTTAGGTGCAAGCACATACGCGTGATAATCAGGAAATGGCATGCCTTTAACCTTTGACATGCTCACAGTAGATTGAGCACCAAAGGTGCTAATACCACACTCTGAGAGCATCTCAATAGTAAGGACATATCACTCATCATAGTACCTGCAAAATGAAACAAACTAGTTAGCAATAAAGGAGGATGGTGGTATCTATTGGTATCCGTTTGATTTTGAAGTTGTTGCAGATGTGTTGAAGCTCCAAGTGATGGACACTGGACTGTTGGTAGCCTACATCAGGTGTTGGTTCTGTAACAGTGAAATGTAGAGTTCTGCATGTTTGACTTCTTACTATGAACCCTGAATTGAGTAGATCCAACTCTAGTTGTTGCTATATTTTTCCTCCTTATGACTGGAAAGAAAATGGAAGGGTGGTTAACTGAAGGTCATATGTGAAGCTTATGGTGTGGGGCTGTCTTTTTGAGGTAATCAGACTAGACCATGCTTTAAACCATTGAAATGCCCTCAGTAGAATGAGTACAAAATGTACTAATACTGTCACGACCCAAAACTCAACCCGTCGTGATGACGCCTATCATGGAACTAGGCCAGCCTCAACTCAACGTAATCCCAAACAACAATACTAAAATTTAAAATATTTGCGGAAAAACTTTATCGTTTAAATAAACTATTTAAAACATAAGGCAAAATTCATAATACGATACAACTAGCCCAAAACCAGGGTGTCACGGAGTACATGAGCGTCTAGAGAAATGGCATAGTTTGCTACAATGTATACTGAATACAACTAAAACACAACTAGAAAAAAGGAGGGCCAAGGTCTGCGAGCGCCATGCAGATACCTCAACAATCTCCAAAGCTTGCAACCTCGATCAATGATTGCCACTAGGACGGAGAGAACCTGGATCTGCACACAAGGTGCAGGGGGTAACGTGAGTGCACCAACTCAGTAAGTAACAAGTCCAACCTATGGATTGATAGGTAATGACGAATGTAACCTCAACAGGAAATAGAAATAAACAGTTCAGAAAAATAGGCATGCTATCACTTTGGGAGTACAACTCAACAGTAAAATAAACATAGATATGAACAATGTGAGATATAAAGCTCAGCTAACTCTACATGCCAATGCACAGAATGTGTGAAATGTACCATGTACTCCCTCTCTCAAGTGCTCAACCACTCGGTACTGCATATGGCCTTCCGGCCAATGGAAATCCATCCCGGAACATATACAACACTGACTACAATATCAATACCAAGGAGCAAGGGTAATCCAACCTTGAGGAGAAATCCATCTCCAGGTATATGTATATACACTCAACCACTCGGTACCGCATATGGCCAACCGACCCAGGGAAATCCATCACAGAACATACTCACCGCCGACTATAAGTCACTCGGTACCGAGGTAAAAGGTAATCCAACCCTGTGCAGAAATCCATCTCCAGATATCAATGCTCCGGAAAAATCCATGTCCAGGGAAATCCTTCCCTCAAATATCAATGCTTCGGACAAATCCATGTCCAGGGAAATCCATCCCTCAAATATCAATGCTTCGGACAAATCCATGTCAAGGGAAATCCATCCCTCAAATATCATTTGCGCTCACTAGGGGTGTGTTACAGACTCCGGAGAGGCTCCTACAGCCCAAGCGCTATCATAATCGTCAACATAACCGCTGCAGCATGCAGCCCGATCCTATAACTTTCACTCATAATCAGGCTCTCGGCCATACTCAGTCATCACTCTCCAGTCTCAAACACACGGGCTCACAATGCCATGAAACTAGCCCGAAACCAAGATATGATGTGCCAAATAACAACAATTGAGACTGAGATAAGATATGACATGCATGAATAAGACTGAGTACAGAATACCAATGAATCTAATGACATGACAGCAAGAAACGACCACTCGGGTCTCAACAGTATCGGCGTGAAGCCCTAACAGGATAGCTAGCATGATTTGCTGCATATTTACTTAGTCACATGATAAAAACAAGGATATCAGCAAGAAAGAGTCACTAAGCGGTGCCATAGAATGAATCAGTCCACGATTCTCACGGTGCACGCCCGCACGCCCATCACTTGGCATGCACGTCACCTCAATACTAATCATATAGCACAAAGTTCGGGGTTTCGAACCCTCAAAACCAAGTTTGGAAGCGTTACTTACCTCAACCAAGCCAAATCCTACTCCGCGATGCTTTTTCCCCTCAAATCGACCTCCGGATGCTCTGAATCTAGCCATAAGCAATTTGATACAATCAACACGAGCTAAAGGAATCAATCCCATAAGAAAAAGCTAAGCTTTAAGCCAAAAGTCAAAAGGTCAACTCAAAAGTCGGGCCCTGGGCCCACGTCTCAAAATCTGACCAAAGTCACAAAATCCAACAACCCACTCGATTATGAGACTACCCATACTAGTTTCACTCAATTCCGACTTCAAATCGACTTTCAAACCCCAAAAGTTCATTTTATGAAACTCTACAAATTTTCCCCAAATTCCATCCCAAAGTACTAATCAAATGATGAAATCAATGATATATTCATGAATATTAGCCAAAACCGAGTTAGAATTACTTACCAAGATGATTTTCGTGAAAAACTCCCGAAATTTCGCCTCCAACCGAGCTCCCAAGGTCCAAAATGTGAAATAAAACCCTAAACCCCACTTATATAGTGCTCTCTAAACCTTCTCACCGCGGTCCGTGAAATTCCAAGCGCGGCCGTGCCTCCCAAGCCCTGCGGTCACAAAAAAATGGTGCGGCCGCACTTTTTGGTGACTGCACTACTAGGATTTTGTATTTTGGCCATAACATTCGCTACAGATGTCCAAATGATGACTTCTTTACCTTTCTAGAAACTAAACACGAAAGGCTACAACTTCCGTTTTTGAATCATCTCAAAATTCTTTGTAGATCAAAAGATTTAGGCTTCCGAAGTCAGACTAGCGGATCTGCGGAACTTCCCTGGAGTGCGGCCGCGACCAAAATTATGCAGTCCGCGCCCCCCTTCCACGGTCCACGAAATTTTGCCGAGGTCTGCATTTTCAAGGCACCAGAACAATATCAGAGTTCTGGGAGTGCCCGAACTCGCTCAAAACTCACCCAAAACACATCCGAGGCCTCCGAAACCTAAACCAAAGGTACCATCAAGTCCTAAAATACCATACAAACTCAATCGAGCTCTCGAATCACATCAAACGATAACAAAAACGTGAATCGCACACCAACTCAAGCTTAATGAACTTGAAACCTAAAACTTCCACAATCGATGCCGAAACCTGTCAAACCTCGTCCGAATAACCTCCAATTTTGTACATACATCACAAATGACATTACGAACCTACTCCAACTCCCGGAGTTCCATTCCGACTCCGATATCAAAATTTTCCACTGCCGACCGGAAATCGCCAAATTTCCAATTTCGCCAATTCAACCCTAATTCTTCCATGGACCTTCAAAACACAATCCGGACACGCTCCTAAGTCCAAAATCACCTAACGAAGCTAACGGAATCATCAAAATTCAAATCCGAGGTCAAATACTAAAAAGTTAAAACTTGGTCAAACCTTTCAAATTTAAAGCTCCAAGCTGAGAATATCATTCTTCCGAATCCATTCCGATTATCCTGAAAACCAAAAGCGACGATTTACGTAAGTCATAATACATCATACGGGGCTACTCATGCCCTCAAACAACAGAGCAAAGTGTAAGTGCTCAAAACGATCGGTCGGGTCATTACATCTTACCCCACTTAACACATACATTCGTCCTCGAACGTGCCCAGAGTTGTTCCAAAAGCCATCAAATCGCTATATAATCTCACTATGCACACACCCGGGGGTATCCCACGTCACCCTATCCCATATAGATCCGATAGCACAACATAACTGGAATTTCACAATTCACCCTAGCCCATAACCTTAGAACTAAATTTCCACCTCCGAAATTATCTATTAGATCAGAATCTCACATGTACACACTAAATACGTCTGAACACGCTGTATCAAGCCATAACCGCAACTCAAGATGAAATCACATGATATACCACACAACTCAAACGCTCATAGCGATAACTTCTAATCACAGCAGCTGCTCATACAACCCAATACCAGCAATAAACCTCTTATCAAATAAAGCCTCATTCCAACACTTTCGTATACCGCCAATGATGAAATAAACACGCAGAAATCATAACCATTCCTCAGATCAACTAGTCATGGAGTTCCCTCTCCTTCAGCAAGGACTATAGTAAATTTCTAAGCCGAATTTCGATATTATCCTTCCAACATGCTGAAATCGAATCCGATAGTATTCATCCTAGGTCTAATGACGTCATCTCATCCAACACGACTACTCTAGTGACATGACACATCAACACCATCTAAAGCCACAACTCGTGCAATCCGCGTACCTATAAGCAACAATCTAAATGTACTCAAATCATGGAAAATGACTCAAATTAGATAGCTATACCGCAAGCTCACAAGTACCACCTCAACACGATGCTAAGAACCCATCACACACCGTAGAACCAGAACACACGAATCTAACCCGAAGGATCATATCCCAACATAACTTCGCTGCAGTGCACGACCCCATCCAACACTGGTCTGCATATATAACTCGAGCCACCTAGCTCAAAATTCATACCTATTCAAAATTCGATATCAAGAACCCAAAGTGCATTACCACCACCACGGAGATCAAATAACACAATGCCACTATCTGAAAGAACATAGCTAACACGCAATCAATCACGCAATACCCAAATACTTATCTTGCTCAAGTTCCCGTTATAAGCCCAAATAGAACCGCACCATGTGTGCATAATCAACGAATCATAACTCCTTGTGGCATAGAAGAGTAACACACAAATAAATCTCGAAACACAAATATGCTTAACAACAAACGAATGGCACCTCTCTCAGCAATAGCAGTTCGGAGTCAACATCCGACTCGATGTAGAACACACATCCATGTTGGGCCTGCCAATGAACCCCAAATCAACTCTGGTCACCCACAATAGATGAATAACTCTTCAAAAGTTCACAATGACTGAATCATAGCACATACTATCATCTGACTAGCTTGCCCACATCTTCACAGTCCACAACCACGAAACAATCTACTCACGAGAACTCCCAGTCTCCAAATCCATAGAACATACGAATCACCATCTCTGATCTCAACTCCACCGCTTGGATGTCCACACTTCACCAATTACACGGTCATCCCACGAGGAATACTTCTAAAATTCTTTTGTGCCACAAAGCAAAATTTGACTCCAACAGTCGATCAAACAAGAGAGTGTCGCAATACCAATGAAGTATCCATAACTCAAATGCATCGCCCCTTTTGAAATGTATACTCTCATCAAGCCATACCAAGATAGTGATATCATTTACCTAGTCATCTGAAACTGTCCATGCTGCCTAAGGACTCATGACCTTCCCTTCAAAACTGAACCGTGACCTTACACTTGCAAATCTCAACCCTACACCGCATATACCATGCAATCATACAAAAAATATGAGAACTTCGTAATCCACTCCGAGTTGCAAGCAACTACATACTCAATTAGCTAAGAACTTTCCATTTGATCCTATCTAGGAGAAAATCACTACACCTCACATGCTCCTCACGCCAGTAGGAAATATACATCTCTAACTGCGGTAGAAATCATCAAGAACTCTCTGAATCCCATTTGCACAAAGCCAAACCGTCAGAGATGAGTCCTTCTAACTCAACCAAGCTATGTAGGTCACCAAAAACCCAAGAGCCTTGCCACGAAACACCTGTAGGAACTCATTACCTCATAAGAAACCGAAGAACGAACCAATCATATCCCTTATCATACCGATCCACCCTACTACCAAGCTGTTCTATTTATCCGAGTTCCTTCTGAATTACCTTCAGATTGATACTTCTCCTCCCCATGATACCGCATTCAAAATACTTACCCTGAAGAGACTTCTTGCGAATCTAAAGCCATTACCTTCACCTTCTTGATACTGATATGTAGACTCCATAATGATATAGAAATGCCACAAGTCTTGACACCCTCCAATGTAAACCTCAGTTCTAGCCAATTACACATCCTGAAGATCCCCAATCGTTACATGTAAATCTTGAATCCATTAGAACTATTATCGAGAGTCATCCCCTCTACTCAGGTCTCCATTATCTAATCAAACGAACCGAACGACCTGTGCCCATTTGCAAATCGGCACCCTAGGAAATATTCCATACTTCTAAGCAACCGAGCAATCTTCTACTCCACGCACACTAGATCCTCCACCAGTAGCCACTCAATTATTCCATGACTCCCACATACTCATAGAGCAAAATACAACCTGTATCCAAAATTCCCTTACTCAAGTCATCCTCACTCTCAACGCTTGCAGTCATAGCTGACTCACTAGTATACCGCAAACTGATACTAATATGACACTTAGCCGTGCAACTTATCAATAGTAGACTCCCCCACTTGGCTCAAAGCCATAGATCAAAACACACAAAAACTCATAATGCCCATACTCTATTACTGCCATAATACCATAGTGAGATTCAACTAGATCCTTTCGTAAGCTCATGCAACACAAACCACCTAGTATTTTTTTAATCCTCTATAAATCTCGCGTTCACCCTCGTAACAGACAAACCCATTCTTATAAGCGATCCACACTCAAATTGTACTACATATGATTCACTGGTAACAGAGGACTCCCAACAAACAACTAGGGATCACACAAACCTCGAAACACCCCGCAGGAGATAACCCACCTTCTTAGCCTCAAACTGGTATCTCTCTATATTCTTCATAATCATAACTATTACACAATCACTTAATCCCCCTAAGTCTGAACTCATAACACAACATTAAGGCTAATCCACTCCACAATTAAACTACACGAGAGGTCCTTCAACACACCCATAGCTCGAGGTCGTATATCAAACCAAGATGGAAATCAAGCACCAAATAGTTCCTTCTACACCTCAAGCAGACCCTTCTTGTCACATTCAAATCATATGAACACATATCGCAGTCACATCATACTCATCACGTGGCCATCCAGCCATCACTTCCACTAATAGGGACACTACCGAACATATAAATCGAAAAGTACGTGCTCATACAATCAACACCTCAGTGTCCAAGTTACAGTTAAAACCCGGCCTCAAGTCCTCCAAAATGGCCCAACATCAACACACAGAATCACATCTCGCACCTCATCCAGGGAATCACAAGCCGTCGATGCACAGCTGATACTTAGCGCTCATGTGCGCACACGAATGCGTGGAAGGGATTCAAGGAGTTACGCTTCAAGCTGAATCAATGTCGCACGATAAGAATTCAAGAATGTAAAGTTTTTCTAAAGGTTCTGTAGCTTCTCGAAGATAAGTACAGATGTCTCCCTACTGATACACAAGACTCTTCTAAACCCCTCTCATGACTCGTGAGACCTATATAACCTAGGCTCTGATACCAACTTGTCACAATCCAAAACTCAACCCGTCGTGATGGCGCTTATCATGGAACTAGGCCAGCCTCAACTCAACATAATCCCAAACAACAATACTAAAATTTAAAACATTTGAGGAAAATATTTATCGTTTAAATAAACTATTTAAAACATAAGGCGAAATTCATAATACGATACAACCAGCCCAAAACCAGGGTGTCACGGAATACATGAGCGTCTAGAGAAATGGCATAGTTTACTACAATGTTTACTGAATACAACTGAGACACAACTAGAAAGAGAAGGAGGGTCAAGGTTTGCGAACGCCATGCAGGTACCTCAACAATCTCCAAAGCCTACAACCTCGATCAATGACTGCCACTGGGACCGAGAGAACCTGGATCTGCATGCAAGGTGCAGGGGTAACGTGAGTACACCAACTCAGTAAGTAACAAGTCCAACCTATGGACTTATAGGTAGTGACGAACGTAACCTCAATAGGAAATGGAAATAAACAGTGCAGAAACATAGGCATCTATCACTTTGGGAGTACAACTCAACAGTAAAATAAACATAAATAAGAACAATGTGAAATATAAAGCTCAGCTAACTCTACATGACAATGCACAAACTGCGTGAAATGCACCATGTACTCCCTCTCTAAAGTGCTCAACCGCTCGGTACTACATATGGCCTTTCGGCCCAGGGAAATCCATCCCGGAACATATACAATACTGACTGCAAGTCAATGAATACCAAGGAGCAAGGGTAATCCAACCCAGAGGAGAAATCCATCTCCAGGTATATGTATATACACTCAACCACTCGGTACCGCATATGGCCAACCGGCCCAGGGAAATTGATCACGGAACATACTCACCGCTGACAATAAGTCACTCGGTACCGAGGTAAAGGGTAATCCAACCCTGTGGAGAATTCCATCTCCAGATATCAATGCTCCAGACAAATCCATGTCCAACGAAATCCATCCCTCAAATATCAATGCTTTGGACAAATCCATGTCCAGGGAAATCCATCCCTCAAATATCATCTGCGCTCACTAGGGGTGTGTTACAGACTCCGGAGGGGAAGAAGAAATTGAAGCAAAATAGCTATTAAACGATGACTTTGGTTTACTAGAGACATCAACATATTGTTTTAGCTCGGTGGAAACAAAATCCTTTTCCTCAGGATCCTATTAAATAGAAATAGATACAGCCCAAGCGCTATCATAATCATTAACATAACCGCTGTGGTGTGCAGCCTGAACCCATAACTATCACTCATAATTAGGCTCTCGGCCTCACTCAGTCATCACTCTCCAGTCTCACATACACGGGCTCACAATGCCATAAAACTTGCCCGAAACCATGATATGATGTTCCAAATAACAACAATTGAGACTGAGACATGATATGATATGCATGAATAAGACTGAGTACAGAATATCAATAAATCTAATGACATGACAGCAAGAAACGACCACTCGGGTCTCAACAGTATCGGCGTGAAGCCCTAACCGGATAGCTAGCATGATTTGCTGCACATTTACTTAAGGCGTAATGGCTTCCTGGCCACTTAAACTTGTAGGGCTTTTGAAAGCTGATACACGAACTTTGGATTTTCCCATTTGAACACTCCAACTTGACAAAATGAGTAATAATAAATACTTTTGACCGTTGACCATGTCTATGTGGAAGCACTACAGCTGACATGGCTAAACTGTGTGCAAATCACGCTCCCAAGACGCGTGAATAATATTGTTTTTACTTAAAAAAATTAGAATTAGAATAAAATATAAATAAAAAAGAAAAATGAAAAAGAAAAAAAGACTTTTCCAATTTTTTCATCTTCCCAGATGAGTAAGTGATGCTACGAACTTCACCAGACCATGCCGGAGCATGTAAGTTCAGAATCCTAGTGAAAGAGGCTGAGTAGAACTGGAGGGTGCATTGGCATTTGGTCGAACACTGTTATATGAACAGTGTGCAGAATGACCATTTTGGATATTCGAAAGATTTGGCCCATGTAAGGTCTGGTTTGAAGGTTTGGAAACATTCTCCTGAGGAGCAGGAGTAGTTTGGCATTGGTTTTGAGTCCTTTGGTTTACCCGATCACCTTGCCCGGCCAACTGGTGAAGTTCTGAGTTTTCAACTTGGTGGTGATGGTTAATTTCTTGAATGGATTGAGCTGAATCTTTGCATAGAGGATCCATGGGTGTAGTAGAAGGGATTCCAATTGGAAATTGGTCTCCAATTGGCCCAGAATTGATAGGGGCATTTCGTCGAACACCTTGCTCAACCGGACTGCCTGAGCTTTTAGATTGTAAAATTGGAGGAATTGGTTGGTACCCATATGAAATTGGAAGTGTAGGAGCATTCTCCTCATCAATGCGAACATTTTGGTACCTTTCTTTTCCAATTTGGATACCTGGAACACCTTGCGCATTCATTTTTTCCTCGCCGGAGTTCTGCTGCTCGTCGGAGGGGACGATTCCCACGGTGGAATTGTCGAACACCTAGTATGTTTTAGACGTTTTTTTCCTTTTTGTATTTGTAACTTTTTTTTTATGATTTTGAATTTAAAAATGGACCCACAAATAACACATGGCAAGTACATGTCAGCGCAATTGATATACACGCTCTGGTGGATGTGTTTATTATTACTCATTTTGTCAAGTTGGAGTGTTCAAATGGGAAAATTCAAAGTTCTTGTATCAGCTTTCAAAAGCCCTACAAGTTTAAGTGGCCAGGAAGCCATTACACCTTTACTTAATCACATGATAAAAATAAGGATATCAGCAAGAAATAGTCACTAAGCGGTGGTTTGGAATGAACCAGGCCACGATTCTCACGGAGCATGCCTGCACGCCCCTCACTTGGCATACACATCACCTCAATACTAATCATATTGCATATAGTTCGGGGTTTCAAACCCTCAGAACCAAGTTTGGAAGTGTTACTTACCTCAACCAAGCCAAATCCTACTCTGCGATGCCTTTTCCCCTCAAATCGACCTCCGAATGCTCCGAATCTAGCCATAAGCAATTTGATACAATCAACACGAGCTAAAGGAATCAATCCCAAAAGAATATGCTAAGCTTTAGGCCAAAAGTCAAAAGGTCAACTCAAAAGCTGGGCCTCGGGCCCACGTCTCGAAATCTGACCAAAGTCACAAAATCCAACAAACCACTCGGTTACGAGACTACCCATACTAGTTTCACTCAATTTCGACTTCGAATCGACTTTCAAACCCCAAAAGTTTATTTTATGAAACTCCACAAATTTTCCCCGAATTCTATCCCAAATTACTAATCAAATAATGATATCAATGATATATTCATGAATATTAGCCAAAATCGAGTTAGAATTATTTACCCAGATGATTTCCTTGAAAAACTCCCGAAATTTGGCCTCTAACCAAGCTCCCAAGGTCCAAAATGTGAAATAAAACCCTAAACCACGCTTATATAGTGATCTCTGAACCTCCTCACCGCTGTCCGTGAAATTCCAAGCGCGGCCTCGCTTCCCAAGCCCTACGGTCGCGAAAAAATGGTACGGCTGCACTTTTTGGTGACTGCACTACCAGGCTTTTGTATTTTGTCCATAACGTTCGCTACAGATGTCAAAATGATGACTTCTTTACCTTTCTGGAAACTAGACACGAAGGGCTATAACTTTCGTTTTTGAATCATCTCAAAATTCATTGTAGATCAAAAGATTTAGGCTTCCGAAGTCAGACTAGCGGATATGCGGAACTTCCCTGGAGTGCGGCCGCGGCCAAAATTATGCGGTCCGTGTCCCCCTTCCACGGTCCACGAAATTTTGCCGAGGTCTGCATTTTCAAGGCACTAGAACAATATCAGAGTTCTGGGAATGCCCGGAATCGCTCAAAACTCACCCGAAACACATCCGAGGCCTCCAAAACCTCAATCAAAGGTACCATCAAGTCCTAATACCATGCAAACTTAATCGATCTCTCGAATCACATCGAACGATAACAAAAACATGAATGAAACACCAACTCAAGCTTAATAAACTTGAAACCTAAAACTTTCACAATCGATACCGAAACCTATCAAACCTCGTCCGAATAACCTCCAATTTTGCACACACGTCACAAATGACATTACGAACCTACTCCAACTCCTGGAGTTCCATTCCGACTCCGATATCAAATTTTTCCATTGCCGACCGAAAATCGCCAAATTTCCAATTTTGCCAATTCAAGCCTAATTCTACCACGAACCTTCAAAACACAATCCGGACGCGCTCCTAAGTCCAAAATCACCTAACGAAGCTAACGGAATCATCAAAATTTAAATCCGAGGTCAAATACTAAAAGGTCAAAACTTGGTCAAATCTTTCAAATATAAAGCTCCAAGATGAGAATCATTCTTCCGAATCCATTCCGATTATCCTGAAAACCAAACCGACGATTTACGTAAGTCATAATACATCATACATGACTACTCATGCCCTCAAACAACCGAGCAAATTGCAATTGCTCAAAACAACCGGTCGGATCGTTACAAATACCACACACCGAGGGTAGGTCAATTAGCTGAGCATGACATATAGATTGCCTGAAAAAAGAACGTTGTGTTAGTGAAAAACCAAATCTTCCTATTTCTTTCTCTATAGCACTAGCACTGTACTCTCATTTTACTTTGAATATTAAGAGCTGAGTGTGGGCCCAGTCTCAGGTTCTTGTGGATTCTGAGAGCTATGTGTGAGCCTGATCTCAGGTTCTTATGGGTACTAAAATCTGTATGTGTGCTGATTGTGTAAGGTTCAAGGGGATGTGGTTGACTGCTGCTAAGACTGCAAGGTGATTGAGGTGAACTTATGGTTGGAGATTCAGAAGATAGTTTTGTGTTGTTGCTAGGGAACTGGGTTAGTAGGTGTAGATGTGTTATAGTTAGTGATTTGAGCTTAGTGGGGTGGCATATGTGTTTCCAGTTGCAGGTGTGTACTATGAGTAGGTGTTTTAGTTGGTTGATTATTAGTGTAATAAGGTAGGGGGTATGGACAATTGGTATGGTGTGTGGGATTTTGGAGAAGGGTTCTGATATTTGGTGTTGCATTTGGGGTGTTGACTGTGGGGGTGGATACCTTAGTGGATTTGTGGTAGTGTTGAAATGGAGTATTAATGTTGGGAGATGTTGCTGATGTTATAATGATATTAGGGTGTGAAGTTGTTAGGTGATGGTATGAGACCTTCTAATTTCTGCGTTGGTTGTTAGCTGTATATGGGTTCTTCATATGCCAACACTCTTTATAGTATTGGTAGAACTCCAATAGTCCGAGCACTCCAGGTTCTAATACCATACCTTCGAGGTCTATCAATGCTATGAGTGTGTCCTTTGTACCTATATAGAGTAACAAACAAGTTAGTATAACACAGACTATCCATTGTTGTTGCCTTTGCAGTGCTCTATGGTGGCATTATCATCTGGATCACCTTTCATGTTCCTGTGGTTATGGTAGCATTTAAAAAATGATCATTTGGACACGCAGGTATGCTCCCCTTAGCTTGTTTCTATCAACCATAACCGTGATAAGTGGTAGAGGCCATGTATGATGGAATAATGATTCTTTGGGTTTTCTTACGCCTGAAGGTAGGGGTGCCTTGGAAATCTTGCTGAATTTGACCTCTGATGTGGGGAGGTAATTCAGAAATGTCGGAGAAGTGTGTCATTGCATTGAGGCTATGACTGAGTTTGGATAGGGAGTCAGTAGGGCATTGGCCTCTCTATATACATGAGAGTATGTGATCTTCATACACTGATGATAGAGAGTTTTCAATTTCTGCAATTCATCTTGATGGTCCAGGGAGGCTCTTTGTTGCTTGTTAACCAATTGATCAGTAGCTCTGTTGAACCCATAAGAAAGGCACCACTGGATGCCCGTGAAGGCTGCTTTAGTTTCTTCCAAGTTATTGGTACCTTTACCCAATGGGGATGCAATTGCTTGAATGAGTTCTCCCAAGTGGTTCCTGATCAAAACACCACCACCTATCCTCCCTGGATTGCTCAAGGCACTCCCATCACTGTTAGCTTTTACAAGTTCAGTTGATGGTCTATTCCATCTAACCTGTTGGGTAGATATGTGATGCTTGATATTCTCAATGATTGAGAATAGATTCACCAATCTATAAGGCCAATTAATAGCTGGAAAGTTGGTGCATAGCAGCAAATGTACATCACAATTGATGGAAAAGATTACCCTTGCTATGGAAGATGTCTTTTATCCATATTTAGCATTGCATCTATTATTCCACAAGTTCCAGCATATGATAATAGGAAGGATGGCTAGAATAAGCTTTTGTACTTCATTATGGTTCTTCTGTAGCCACCAGGTCATCAAGATTAATCTCAGGGGCATGTTGCCAAGTTTGATGCCAACAGGGTCTCTATACTTCTTCCTCAAAGTCTTAGCTAGACTTCCTTCACTGAAGATGTGTACCATTGTTTCATCTTCAGGTATGGTACAACATACACATCTTGATGTAATAATATTTCCATAGAGTCTAATCCTATCATCGATAGGAAGTTTGTTCTCGAGGGCTTTCCAAAGACAAAGGGACCATTTAAAGGGGATCTTTTTGTAACATGTCATTTTATTGGTAAAGTTGGGTTGTTTCTTCTTCCTTGACACCTCCCATGCAGATGCACATGTAAAGGTTCCAGATGCTGTAGGGGTCCATATGGGTTAATCTTGATCATGTGGCTTGTAGTTGATGGGAATCTGCATGATGTCTTGAATCTTATGCGTTAGGGTCACTCTGTTCAGTTCTTGTATTGGTCATTTTCCCAAAATTGAGCCACAGTTATGTTTCCAGGTCCGCCTCATTCAATTCTATAATTAGCAAGAGCACCAGTCCCCATCCAGTTGTCCCACCAGAAGCTGCAACTACCAGAGTGTAATTTCTACTGAATGTATTTCTCAGCCTTTTTTTTGTTGTTTATCATTTTTTTCCATGTCTGAGACTGTCCAGTATCCCATTTCTTGGATATTAGATTTGATCTTTGGAAATATTTAGCCCTCAGGAAGTTGGCCCACAATGACCTTTTAGTTCTGAATAGCCACCACTGTTTGTACTCCAGGGTTGACAAACATCCTTCATTGTTTTAAAGCCAACTCATCCTTCATTCATCGGGAATGAGAGTTTATGCCATGAGGACCAACGGTATTTGGCTTTGTCATTCTCTATTTCCGCAGAAAAAGGTAGCCGTCGGCTTTTGTATTTCTTTAAAAACAACTTTAGGAGGAGAAAGAGCTGATAGGAGGTGAGTGGGGATTGAATGTAACACATTTTTTATCAAGGTAGCCTTGCCTCCATAGGGTAGAATCCTGCTATGCCAGCCTTTGGTTATGTTTACTATTTTGGGCACCATGTAGTTGAAGTGCATAGTCTTTTTCCTGCATGTATACAAAGGGCATCCCAGGTATGTGAGGGGGGATTCTTTCTTGGTTAGTCCAATTACCTTTTGTATTTTCGTCACTATGCTATTGAAAGCAGAGGGGGCAGTCATGAAGTGGCTTTTGTGTTTGTTGATTTGTTGGCCAGAAGCGTCTTCATAATTACTGAGAATCTCCATGACTTTCTACAGTGAAGCTTTGGCCCAGAGGTAAAAATTATAATGTCATCAGCAAAGCTTAGATGGTTAATCTGAGGGCCTCTTCTTTCCATGTAGAAATAATTGAAGAATTGATCATGGGTTAGATTATTGAGCATTCTGGACAAGGAGTTCTGCACCAATGATAAATAAGGAGGGTGTCAGGGGATCTCCTTGTTTCAGGCCCCTTGTTGAATGGAAGAAACCCCATCTACTACCATTAATGATGACTGAGTGCCAATTATTGGACATGGTTCTCCAGATCATATCAATGATCATCTCATTGAAGCCCACCCTTTTCAGCATTATGCAAGTAAATCTCCAGGAAACTCAGTCATAAGCTTTAGCCATGTCAAGCTTAATGACCGCATTTGAGCCTCTATTGGTTTTTTATCCCATGACCAATCTCCTAAGCCAGCATTATGTTTTCTGAGATGCTTCTACCTTTGATAAAGCCTATCTGATTGGCAAAAATGATTCTAGGAAGGATAGGGTCAACCAACTCGGACATACTCCAAATTTTGCACACTAATCCCAAATGACATGGCAGACCATTCTTGAGGAGGCTCATGGTTCACGGTATCCCATTCACTTAGGTTTCACGATGATGTATCGTGACTTAAAGTAGCACTATTGGTCGCGAAATATGAAGAAAGACATTGTTGGACACGTCTCTCAATATTTGAATTGCCAACAGAAACTAGGTGGATTGACTTAGAAGTTGGTAATACCAGAGTGCAAATGGAAGCGCATCAATATGAACTTTGTGGTAGGCTTAGCATGGACCTTGAGGAGGTATGATGTTGTTTGGTTATTATGGATCGTTTGCCTAAGTATGCATACTTCATTCCGGTGATGACATCCTATTCTTCAGAGCGGTTAGCTCAGATTTACATCTGGGAATTATCCACCTGCATGGTGTGTCCATTTCTATCATTTCAGACCGAGGCACACAATTCACGTTGCACTTTTGGAGAGCTGTGATGTGTGAGTTGGGCATGCGGGTCGAGCTGAGTATCATGTTTCATCCTCAGACAAACGTATAGTCTTAGCGGACTATTTAGATTCCGAGGATATGTTGCGAGCACGATCTATGGTTTTTGGGGGTCAATGAGACTAGTTTCTTCCTCTAGCGGATTTCGCCTACAACAACATCTATCAGTCAAGCATCCAGATAGCTCCGTACGAGGCCCTATATGGGAGGCGATGTCGTTCTTTGATTGGTTGGTTTGAGTCCGGTGAGGCTAGATTGTTGGGCAAATATTTGATTCGTGATGCTTTGAAGAAGGTGAAAGCGATTCAGGAGCGACTTCGTACAGCGTAGTCTAGGCAAAAGAGTTATGTGGACTAGAAGGTTCGAGATGTGGCTTACATGGAAGGTGAGAAGGTTCTTATTTGAATGTCGCCTATGAAGGGCGTGATGCGATTTGGGAAGAAGGGCAAGTTGAGCCCGAGGTTTATTGCCCCGTTTGAATTCTCGGAAAGAGTTGGGGGTTGATTATAGGCTTGCATTACCTCCTATCCTAGCAGGGGTATATATGGTATTTTATGTGTCCATGATTTGGAAGTACCATAAAGGTAGGTCAAATGTTTTGGACTTTCGAACGACGCATCTTAATGAGAATTTGACCTATGAGGAAGAGCCGATGGCTATTCTAGATTGGCAGGTTCAAAAGTTGAGATCTAAAGATATTTCTTCTATAAAGGTGCGTTGGAGAGGTCAGCCAATTGGGGAGGCTACTTGGGGGTCCTAGTTCGATATGAGGAGTAGGTACCCACACTTTTTTGCCACTCCAGGTACGTATCTATGTTCCTTCGAGGACGAACCTTTCTTTTAGAGGTGGAGAATGTAACGACCTATTAAGCCGTTTTGAGTACTAGATCCCTTTTCTCTATTTTGAGACTTTTCATAGCTCAATTTGATAATTTGTGACTTACGTGCGTGGTCTGTGTCGGTTTATGGAAAATTTATATTTGAAATTTTGAAGAAAATGTACTTTTTAACTTTAAAATGACTAGAGTTGACCACGATCAATATTTTCGGTAAATGACCTCGAATTGGTGTTTTGATGATTCTGGTCGGTGGTATGATGATTTTGGACTTGTACACACATGTGGTTGGGGTCCCGGGGAGACTCGAGGCAGTTTTAACTCTTAATGTGAAAAATTAGAAAATTGAGTTTAAACTTTGAAAATCTTGAGTTTTAATGATCAATTCTTGATATGGATGTTATTTCGATGATTTGAGCTTGTGAGTGATTTTGTATGATTGTTATTACACTTTTGTGGATGTTCAAATTGGAGTACGAGGGGCTCAGGTAAGTTTCAGATTTGGTGCGGATAGATTTGGAATTGTTAAGAATCTGTTGGTGCGCATGATTTGTAGGTCTAGCATTTGCAAGAACCTGTACGCAAATGCGAGCCTCGCAGTTGCGATGTCAGGCTCGCAATTTCAAAGTGGAACTAGGAGATGGGGTTTCATGTTTGTGAAGAACAGATCGCATTCGTGATCAAGAGCGACTTCGCATTTACAACTTAGGTGTCGCATTTGCAACACTGGTGGGCTAGGCAGAGCTTCACTTTTGCGAAGCATGGTCCGCATTTGCAATGTAGGGGTCTTTGCAAATGTGAAGGGAGAGTCGCATTTGCGACAACTGGAGGTCTCAGACATAGTTCGCTTTTGCAAATAGTGGTTCGTTTTTGCGAATATCGCAATTGCGAACAAGAGTTTGCAATTGTGATATCTGCAACTGGGTAAAATATGGGAATTTCGGGACATAGCTCATTTTACACCATATTTGAACCTTAGACTTCACAGAGGCGGTTTATGGAGAGCAATTTCTTCCCTAATTCATAGGTTGGTAATCTTAACTTGTTTTTGTTCAACTTCAATTACCTTTTCATGAATTTCATCTTCAAATCTAGGATACTTAGAGTAGAAATTGGGGGTTTTGGGTAGAATTTAGGGATTTTATAAAATTGAGATTTAGACCCCAAATTGAGGTCGAATTTTAAAACAAATCACATATTTGGGCTCGGAGCGAATGGATGATCGAGATTTGGTCTTAATTTCGGATTTCAACCACATGGGTCCAGGTTAACTTTTTATTGACCTTTTCAATTATGTTAAAGATTGAACCTTTTTTCATTCGATCGTAGTTTATAAAGCTTGTTTTGACTCTTTTGAACAACATTTGACTAGATTCGAATGGTTTGGAGGCTTGTTCTAAAGGAAAAGCCGTGTTGTATCGTTGATTGTGATTCGGAAAGAGGTAAGTATCTTGGTTAACCTTGATTTGATCGAAATAGGGTAGAATTGAGTCTATTTGCTATGTGATCTATGTGTTGGAGGCAACGTATATGCAAGGTAACGGGTGTATATGCATTGGCTATGGGATAAGCATGAAGGTAGAATTAGCCTTATTTATGCCATGTTATTTGTGTATTATGTCTTCCATACTTTAGATAGATTGTGTAATTTTTTAATTTCTTGTATTCATATTATTTCCTATGTTGAGATTGTCGAGATAGTGGATGTTGAGATCGTTGAATTGTTGATTGTTTGTTGATACTAATTGTTGAAAGATTCTCATATGACGAGTTGTGTTCAAATACTATTGTTGATGTTGAATTTTCTTCCTACCTTTATTGGTAATGTGTTTTATGTGATTGCTTGGTGAGGAAGAGTGAAATGCATAAAGGGTGTTGTCGTGCTTGTGAGGAAGAATCAAATGCACAAAGGGTATTTTCGTGCCTTATTTATATATTAAAATTATTGCTTGAGTGAACGTGAGGATATACACGAAGGGTATTTCTGTGCTTGTTATCATTTTATAATGTGAGAATGAGAGTAAAGCACGAAGGGGATGCCGTGCAATTATTTTTACATTACAATGTGAGGATGAGAGTAAAAGCACGAAGGGTGATGCCATGCAGTTTTGTTGATTTCATTACTCTTTACTTTGATATTTGGAACGTGGACTTGGCTTTGTGGTTTCGATATTCCCTTTTGAAAGAGGCTTACTCAGTTACACTTTATTTTATGTTTACATTTTATGCCGCTTTATTTTTGTACTTGTTATCCCTTTCACTTGTTATTATTTTGCTGTTATATTTGACACTCTATATGTTATTTCGTTATTTCTTGATATAGAACTGCACATGTGTATTCTGGGTGTCTTGTCTTAGCCTCATTACTGCGTTGTCGGGGTGAGGCTCCACACTTACTGAGTATATTTAGTTGGTTGTACTCATATTACACTTCTGCATTTCTTGTACAGATCCGAATATTTGTACCAGTAGAGTCACAAAAGGTGCTTAGCAGATACCAGGCAGGTGATTCGAGGTAGAGCTGAATGCATTCTGTTCGCAGACCTTGAGTCAGCTTCTTATTTCTATTGTATTGTTTCCATATTTCGGACGGTGTTGTGCTTCTTTCAGAACAGTGTATGTAGTAAACTCTAGAAACTCATGTACTTGTGACTCCACATCTTGGTATGGCTTGAGTTAGATGTTGGTTTTAGGCTTGTTATGTTTATCTCTTTTACGCTATGTTATTATCCTATTGTTAGTCATTTATTGCAGTCCTTTCGTATTTTACTGTTGCGTGTTATCTTGCCTAACCAGTGATGTTAAGCGCCATCACGACTTCGATTGATTGGGATTTTTGGGTCGTGACACTTAGAAACACCTATTGATAGAACAATTTTAATTATCCTTATGAGAAATTCTTAGTCATAACCAAGTGACAAACTGTGCTATTAAAACCTCTAGATAGAGGAAGCTGTCACTGCCCAAAATCCACTATAGGTCGTGATGGCGCCTAACACCGCCGTCAGGCAAGCCAACGGTGATTGATCAACTTAATTACTCACTTTTATTACTTTTGAAATTCATAATTTCCATTAATTAAATAGTATAAAATAGAATTTACAGGGTGAAATAAAAATAATTATGTGAACTGCCATACTAAACATCCAGTAGAAACCCCCAAAATCCGGTATCACAAGTGCATGAGAATATACTAAGGAGTACAATAATAATACAACATCTGTAATGACCCGGCTGGTCGTCTCGAGGATTATAGCCCCGTTCCCCTGTTCCCCTATTTCTTGCTTTTTTGTGTTCTATATCTGTATAATGACTTATCGGATTAGTTGGTTCGGGTCCGGAGTGGTGTTGGAGTGAATTGAGACACTTAGTCTCCTATTTGAAAGCTTAAGTTGGAAGAGTTGACCGGATGTTGACTTATGTGTAAATGACCTCGGATTTGAATTTTGATGGTTCCGTTAGCTCTGTTAGGTGATTTTGGACTTAGGAGCGCGTCAAGAATTTTATTTGGAGGTCCGTAGTAGAATTAGTGTAACGATCCGGCCGGTCGTTTTTGGAATTTACGCCCCGATCCCCCATTAACTGCTTTCCCTAAGTTCATTTCTGCTATTTTGGTTTGCCGGGACGTTCGGTATTAGTATTCGGAGTGTTTTGGGACACTTAGTCCCTAAATGAAAGTTTAAGAGTTGAAAAATGGTTCGTATTCGGAACAGTATGAAGACGACCTCGGAATGGAAATCCGATGGTTCCGTTAGCTCCGTTAGGTGATTTCGAGGTTGGGAGCGTGTTCGGAATGTTATTTGGAGGTCCGTAGCTCATTTAGGCTTGAAATGCCGAAGTTTAAATTTTTGAAGTTTCCGGTCCGATAGCGAGTTTTTGATCCGACGGTTGGATTTGAATTTCGGAAGTTGCTGTAGCTCCGTCATGTCATTTGGGATGTGTGTGCAAAATTTCAGGTCATTCGGACGAGGTTTGGTTAGGTTTTTGATCGAAAGCGTATTTGGTTAGAATTTGAAGTTCTTAGGCTTGAATCCTTGATTTCGGGTTTCCGGTGTTGTTTGAGGTGTTTTGAGGATTGGTGCAAGTTCGAATAAGGTATTAGGTGGTATTGGTGCTTTTGGTTGAGGCCCCGGGGGCCTCAGGATGATTTCGGGTGGTTAACAGGGAAACTTTCTAAGTTGTTGCAGCTGGTTTGTTTTCCCTTCTGGTATTTTCGCTTCTGCGGTTTGGGAACCGCAGAAGCGGAGCCGCAGAAGCGGCTTCCTCATCGCAGAAATGATTTTTGGCTTCCCCTCAGAGACCGCAGAAGCGGTCATCTTTCCGCAGAAGCGGAACCGCTGGAGCGATCATGTGTCCGCAAAAGCGGAATTTCCCCCTTTAATGAGAAACCGCAGAAGCGGTTATTTTGCCGCTTAAGCGGGACCGCAGAAGCGGTCCCTTGTCTGCAGAAGCGGAAATGTCTGGGCAGAAATAGGAAATTTCAAGGGTTTAATTTCATAAGTTTGAAAAATCAATTTTGAGCTCGGGCAAGAGCGATTATGAGAGGATTTTGGAGAGGAGATAATTGGGTAACATTTCTACGATCCTTTCTAATTATATTCTATCATTTAGTAGTTAAATCCACCTTTTAAATTCGAATTAAGGATAAAAAATGGAAGAATTTGGGTGAAAGTTCATTGACCAAACTATTGGGTTTTGAGGGGGCATTCGACCTCCGATTTCTAAGATTTTTATATGGTTAGACTCGTGAGAGTACGAGGTTTCTGAAAATGTGAAAATTATTCGGTTCTTAGACGTTGGCCTGAGGGGCATTTTGGTCATTTCACCTATTTTCGCGCCTTAGCTTTAATTTCAATAGTGGAATCAGTTGTTTGCAATATTATTTACGATTTGTAATTGAATTGAATAGATTTGGGCCATTTGGAGTCGGATACTCGTGGCAAGGGCATCGTTCCCTAGTTGATTTCGCACCGGTTCGAGGTAAGTGGCTTGCCTAACCTTGTGTGGGGGACTTCGTCCCTTAGGATGTGATAATTGGTAATTGAATGCCTTGTACGTGAGGTGACGAGCGCGTACTTGAGCAAATTGTTGAAACCCGGTTTTTTACTTAAATACTTGATTTGGATTCTCTTTCATATTTGCCTTACTTTACTTGCTTTTATAGCCTGTGCTAGCGTAGAAGAGCATGTTTAATTGATCCAAGCTGCCTATTTGTTTAAATTGTCTTAACTGTGTTTATGTGGAGCATGTTAGGCCAGTATTTTTTGATTCCTTGTATTGTTGTACTTAAATTTCTGAATAATTCGTTGATGTTGGTTGCACATTTATATTGGGACTACGGATGCGGATTCCGGGAGTTCCCCCTTGATTGTTTACTTTGGGACTACGGGTTTGATTCCTGGGAGATCCCCCTGTACTTTTATTTTGGGACTACGGGACGGTATCCCGGGAGATTCCCCTGCACTTTTATTTTGGGACTACGGGACGATATCCCGGGAGATCCCCCTGGACACTGATGATTGGATTACGGGACGGTATCCCGGGAGATCTTTTGATATTGATATGAGATTTGGACTACAAGACGGTATCCCGGAAGTTCAATTGGACAGTTGAGAAAAGGGCTACAGGACGGTATCCTGGGAGACCCTCGTCGGCGTTCTTGTAATTTTGCTGTATTTACTCTGTGTTTTTGTTTTGTCTTGCAGTACTATATTCCATTAATCTGTCTTATCATATCGCTGTGTTCATTAGTTTTCATCAGACTTCGATACTGTTAATATCTTGCTATTTTATTGTTTCTGTCTCAGTAGGGCCCTGACCTTTTCCTCGTCACTACCCAACCGAGGTTAGGCTTGGCACTTACTGAGTACCGCTGTGGTGTACTCACGCCTCTTCTGCGCATGTTTTTCATGTGCAGAGCCAGGTGCTTCTGAGCAGGCGTACCGCCAGTAGCTGTCAGGGAGCGTATTGGGGACTTGAGGTATACATCTGTTACGTCCGCAGATCCGCAAAGTCTCCTTCTCATTTTATCCATAGTTGTTAGATGTTATTTCGTTCCCGCTTTTTATTAGACTATTCTGGTGACTAGAGCAGTGTAAGATTTCTTATAGCCTGTGTTGCCCGTGGGTTTCCGGGTCTTGGAGGTTATTTCAGTATTTTGTATTAAAGTGTATGTGCCAGGCGGCAACTGTATACATTACTCATGTTATTTAGCTTCGAATATAAATTTCGCAAATGTTGTTACTTCCGCAATGTGTTAGGCTTACCTAGTCGTGAAGATTAGGTGCCGTCATGACGTGTTCACAAATGGTGAACTAGGATCGTGACAAGTTGGTATCAGAGCTCTAGGTTCATAGGAGTCACGGAACACAGGCCGGTTTATTAGAGTCTCGCTGATCGGTACGGAGACGTCTGTACTTATCTACGAGAGGCTATGTAACTGTCTAGGAAAAATCTTCACTTCATTTGGATTCCTTGTCGTGCGATATTTTTGACATCAATTCTAAACTTCTGTCTTCTATTCTCTCACAGATGGTGAGGACACGCGCTACTCGAGATGATCAGGCACCCGCACCCCCTGCTGCAGCCGCCAGAGGCCGGGGCCGGGGTAGAGGTCGAGGATGCGCACGTGGTGCAGCCAGAGCACCTGCGCGAGCTGCCGCCGAGGTACCACCAGCAGATCCAGCCGGAGCCCAGGCACCTGGCACACCTACTACTGCCACTACTACTCCAGCGCTCCAGGAGACTTTGGCTCAGTTCATGAGCATGTACACCACCTTGGCTCAGGCGGGGTTGCTTCCCCTCGCTGCAGCCACATCCCAGGCCGGGGGAGGAGCACAGACTCACGCCGTCCGCACTCCTGAGCAGCGGGTGCAGGTTCCTGAGATTATTCCCCCACCGCCTACAGCGCCAGTTCAGCCCGAGGATGGGTCAGCTGCTTCAGAGGACGAGCAGCGCAGACTTGAGAGGTTTAAGAAATATGATCCCCCAGTGTTCACTGGCTTAGCATCAGACGATGCCTTGGGATTTCTAGAGGAGTGTCATCGTATTCTTCGCACTATGGGCATAGTGGAGTCCAGCGGGGTTTCTTTCACTGCCTTTTAGCTTCGGGGAGCTGCCTATGATTGGTGGCGCACTTATGAGTTAGACAGTCCAGTCGAGGCTGCTTCACTGACTTGGACATAGTCCTCGGACAGGTTTATGAGAGAGTTTGTTCCCCAGAGCCTCAGAGATTCATGGCGCGCAGTGTTTGAGCACTTGCGCCAGGGTGCTATGACAGTTTCAAAGTATGCCATCCGCTATACCAGGCTGGCCAGGCATGCACCGGCTTTGGTTGCTACAGTTCGAGAGAGAGTTCGCAGGTTCATTGAGGGCCTTATTCCGCCCATCAGGTCTAGCATGGCTCGAGAGTTGGAGATGGACATTCCTTATCAGCAGGTAGTGAGCATTGCTAGGAGGATTGAGGGTATGCTCGCCAGGGAGCGAGGAGAGAGGGAGGCCAAGACGCCTCGAGAGTCGCGTCACTACTCTGGTGCCCGTACCCCATCAGCAGGTCGTTATGGCAGAGGTTATCCGGGTCGCCCTGTTCATTCAGCTCTTCCAGCAGCCGGCAGTACTCCAGCTCCACCAGCACCTCAGGAGCCTTATTATGCGCCTCCAGTTTCTAGCGGGCCTCCTGCGTGGGGTACCTCTAGAGGTCAGTCCAGCGGACCTAGCTCCAATCAGTCACAGCCACCACGTCCTCCCAGAGCTTGCTTCGAGTGTGGCGATACACGTCACTTGGTTAGGGACTGCCCCAGACTTGGTAGGGGTGCATCTTCACAGACTACTCAGCCACAGCGTGCTTCTTAGAGTTCTCAGGCTATGGTTCCAGCTCCCACTGCTGCCCCACCTGCCCAACCTACCAGGGGCGGAGGCCGGGGAGATAGAGGTCGCCCTCGCGAGAGGGGTCGGGCCAGATATTATTGCATTCCTGCTCGTACGGAGGTGGCTGCTTCCGATTCTGTCATCACAGGTATTATTCTGGTTTGTCACAGAGAGGCATCGGTTCTATTTGATCCCGACTCCACTTATTCATATGTGTCCTCTTATTTTGCTTCGCATTTGGGTGTGCCTCGGGATTCTTTGAGTGCCCCCATTTATGTTTCTACTCCTGTGGGAGATTCTCTTGTTGTGGACCGCGTTTATCGGTTATGTTTGGTTACTATTCGTGGTTTTGAGACTAGAGCAGACTTATTATTACTCGGTATGGTGGATTTTGACATTATTTTGGGCATGGACTGGTTGTCGCCCCATTTTGCTATTCTTGATTGTCACGCCAAGACCGTGACGCTGGCTATGCCAGGTATTCCGCGTGTTGAGTGGAGTGGTACCTTAGATCATACTCCCAGTAGAGTTATCTCTTTTCTTAAAGCTCAGTGCATGGTTGAGAAGGGGTGTGCCGCGTATTTGGCTTATGTGAGAGATGTTAGTGTTGATACCCCTTCTGTTGATTATGTTCCAGTGGTACGGGATTATCCCGATGTATTTCCAGCTGATCTCCCGGGCATGCCGCCTGATAGAGACATTGATTTCGGCATTGATCTGTTGCCGGGCACTCAGCCCATTTCCATTCCTCCGTATCGTATGGCTCCTCCTGAGTTGAAGGAGTTGAAGGATCAGTTACAGGAATTGCTTGGTAAGGGTTTCATTCGACCCAGTGTTTCACCGTGGGGCGCTCCTATTTTGTTCGTGAAGAAGAAGGATGGCTCCATGCGCATGTGTATTGATTACCGCCAGCTGAACAAGGTTACGGTGAAGAACCGTTATCCTTTACCTCGCATTGACGATCTGTTTGACCAGCTTCAGGGCGCACAAGTGTTTTCTAAGATAGACTTGCGCTCAGGGTACCATCAATTGAAGATTCGGGAGCCAGATATCCCGAAGACTGCCTTCAGGACTCGATATGGCCATTACGAGTTCCTTGTCATGCCATTTGGGCTGACCAATGCCCCTGCAGCTTTCAGGCATTTGATGCACAGTGTGTTCAGGCCATATCTTGACTCGTTCGTGATTGTTTTTATTGATGATATTCTGGTGTATTCCCAGAGTCGGGAAGATCATGAGCAGCATCTGAGGACCGTGCTACAGACCTTGAGGGAGAAAAAGTTATATGCAAAGTTTTCAAAATGTGAGTTTTGGCTGAGTTCTGTGGCATTCTTAGGCCATGTGATTTCTAGCGAGGGTATTCGGGTGGATCCGAGGAAGGTAGAGGCCGTGCAGAGTTGGCCCAGGCCGTCCTCAGCTACTGAGATTCGCAGTTTCCTTGGCTTGGCGGGTTACTACCGAAGTTTCGTGGAGGGATTTTCATCGATTGCTGCCCCTATGACTAGATTGACCCAGAAGGGTGCCCCATTTCAGTGGACAGAGGAGTGTGAGGCGAGCTTTCAGAAGCTCAAGACAGCTTTGACTACAGCCCCTATCTTGATGTTGCCTACCGGTTCGGGGTCTTATACTGTCTATTGTGATGCCTCGAGAGTTGGCCTTGGAGCAGTGTTGATGCAGGACGGTAGGGTGATTGCCTACGCGTCCAGACAGTTGAAGGTGCATGAAAAGAACTACCCTGTCCACGACCTTGAGTTAGCTGCCATTGTTCATGCCTTGAAGATCTGGCGTCATTATTTATATGGAGTGCCTTGTGAGATCTATACTGATCATCGGAGTTTGCAGCACTTGCTTAAGCAGAAGGAACTGAATATGCGTCAGAGGAGATGGTTAGAGTTGTTGAAGGATTATGACATCACTATCCTATATCACCCGGGCAAGGCCAATGTGGTGGCGGATGCCTTGAGTCGCCGGGCGGAGAGTTTGGGGAGTTTGGCATATTTACCAGCTTCAGAGATGCCTATGGCGATGGATGTTCAGGCCTTAGCCAGCCAGTTCGTGAGATTGGATCTTTCGGAGCCCAGTTGGGTTCTAGCCTGTGTGGTTTCCCGGTCTTCCCTATTTGACCGTATCAGGGAGCGGCAGTATGATGACCCTCATTTGCTTGTCCTTCAGGACAGGGTCCAGCGTGGGGATGCCAGAGATGTGACCATTGGAGATGATGGAGTAATGAGGATGCAGGGCCGGATTTGTGTGCCCAATGTTGATGGCCTTCGAGAGTTGATTCTAGCAGAGGCCCATAGTTCGCGGTATTCCATCCATCCGGGTGCCGCGAAGATGTATCAGGACCTGAGGCAGCACTACTGGTGGAGGCGGATGAAGAAGGATATAGTTGGTTATGTGTCTAGATGCCTCAACTGCCAGCAGGTGAAGTATGAGCACCAGCGCCCGGGTGGGTTGCTCCAGCAGATAGAGATTCCGGAGTGGAAATGGGAGCGCATCACCATGGATTTTGTATCTGGACTTCCACGGACCTTGAAGAAGTTTGATTCCATTTGGGTTATTGTGGACCGGCTGACCAAGTCCGCTCATTTCATTCCTGTGTGTACCACTTATTCATCGGAGCGGTTGGCGGAGATTTATATCAGGGAGATCGTCCGTTTGCATGGTATTCCAGTTTCTATCATTTCAGACAGAGGTACTCAGTTTACATCGCGGTTCTGGAGAGCTGTGCAGCAGGAGTTAGGCACTCGGGTGGAGTTGAGCACAGCATTTCACCCCCAGACGGACGGACAGTCCGAGCGCACTATTCAGATTCTTGAGGACATGCTCCGTGCGTGCGTGATTGAGTTTGGAGGGTCTTGGGATCATTTCTTGCCATTGGCGGAGTTTGCTTATAACAACAGTTATCAGTCCAGCATTCAGATGGCGCCGTATGAGGCTTTATATGGCAGGAGGTGTAGATCTCCGGTGGGTTGGTTTGAGCCGGGTGAGGCCAGGCTATTGGGTACAGAGATGGTTCAGGATGCATTGGAGAAGGTCAAGGTGATTCAGGACAGACTCCGTACAGCCCAGTCTAGACAGAAGAGTTACGCGGACAGGAAGGTTTGTGATGTTTCATATATGGTCGGTGAGCGGGTTCTGCTTCGGGTCTCGCCTATGAAGGGCGTCATGAGGTTTGGAAAGAAAGGGAAGCTGAGTCCGCGGTTTATTGGCCCTTTTGAGATCTTGAGGCGAGTTGGGGAGGTTGCCTATGAGCTTGCCTTACCTCCCAGCTTTGCTGGAGTTCATCCGGTATTTCATGTTTCGATGCTCCAGAGGTATCACGGTGATTCGTCACACGTTTTGGATTTCAGTTCAGTCCAGTTGGACAAGGATCTATCCTATGTTGAGGAGCCAGTGGCTATTTTGGACAGGCAGATCAGGAAGTTGAGGTCAAAGAACATAGCTTCAGTGAAGGTTCAGTGGCGGGGTCAGCCGGCCGAGGAGGCGACTTGGGAGACCGAGCAGGATATGCGTAGCCAGTACCCTCATCTTTTCACTTCTTCAGGTATGTTCTCTATGCTCGTTCGAGGACGAACGAATGCTTAAGTGTAAGAGGATGTAACGACTCGGCCGATCGTTTTTGGAATTTACGCCCCGATCCCCCATTAACTGCTTCCCCTAAGTTCATTTCTGCTATTTTGGTTTGCCGGGACGTTCGGTGTTGGGATTCGGAGTGTTTTGGGACACTTAGTCCCTAAATGAGAGCTTAAGAATTGAAAAATAGTCCGTAATCGGAACAGTGTGAAGAAGACCTCGGAATGGAAATCCGATGTTTCCGTTAGCTCCGTTAGGTGATTTCGGGGTTGGGAGCGTGTTCGTAATGTATTTTGGAGGCTCGTAGCTCATTTAGGCTTGAAATGCCGAAGTTTGAATTTTTGAAGTTTCCGGTCCGATAGTGAGATTTTGATCTGAGGGTCGAATTGGAATTCCGGAAGTTGCAGTAGCTCCGTCATGTCATTTGGGATGTGTGTGCGAAATTTCAGGTCATTCGGGCGAGGTTTGATTTGGTTTTTGATCGAAAGTGTGTTTTTTGGAATTTGAAGTTCTTAGGCTAGAATCTTTGATTAATTCGTGTTTCCGGCGTTGTTTTAGGTGGTTTAAGGATTGGTACAAGTTTGAATGATGTTATGGGATATGTCCGTAGGCTTGGTTGAGGTCCCGGGGGCCTCGGGTGTGTTTCGGATGCTCATCCGAGCAATTTGAAGTTTGGAAATGTTGCAGAAAGTTGCAGGTCTGAATTCCTTCTTCGCGTTCGAGAAGAAGGCACCGCGTTCGCGTAGTAGTAGCCATCCTCTCATCGCGTTCGCGGCCACTCTCCCGCGTTCGCGTAGTGTAAGTCTGGAGGGGGGGCCCGTTCCTCTTCGCGTTCTCATAAGATCACCCGCGTCCGCGTAGCTTCACTATTTCCTCCATCGGGTTCGCGTAAGCCTTGTCGCGTTCGCGTAGTTCTTGATCCCCTGGCCTTCGCGTTCGCGCTCCTCCCTTCACGATTGCGAAGGGCATTTTTGGGCCCTGATATTTTCCTTCTTCACGAACGCGTGCTTCCTATCGCGTTCGCGATGCTTTAGACTCCTGAACAGTACTTAACATTTCAAAAACGAGGTTTTGCCATTTTTATCAAAACTCAAGGTTTGGAGCTCGGATTTGGGAGCAATTTCAAGGGTTTTTTCAAGGGCAATCACCGGGTAACGATTCTCTACTCTCCTATGACTAAAACCCATTAATCTAATCGCAAATTCACCCTTTTAATTTCGTGTTTTTGAATGGGAAGTGGGTAAACTTCTTAGACCTATCTATGGGGTTTTGAGGGGTCATTTGACCTCCGATTTGGGAGATTTTTATATGGTTAGACTCGTGAGAGTACGAGGGTTCTGAAAACGTAAAAATTATTCGATTCCGAGATGATGGCTGGAGGGGCATTTTGGTCATTTTATCTATTTTCGCGCCCTAGCTCTAAATTTAATAGTGGAATCAGTTGTTTGCAATATTATTTACGATGTGTAATTGAATTGAATAGATTTGGGCCATTTGGAGTCGGATACTCGTGGCAAAGGCGTGGTTTCTATTGATATTGAGCCGGTTCGAGGTAAGTGGCTTGTCTAACCTTGTGTGGGGGACCTTTCCCCTTAGGATTTGTTATTTGTTGATTTGAGTGCCTTGTACGCGAGGTGACGGGCGTGTACTTGAGCCAATTGTTGGAAAACCCGGTTTTTCTTAAGATATTGAAATTGAGTTCCTTCCATATTTGCTTTATTCTACTTGAAATTATAACTTGTGCTAGATTAGGAAAGCATGTTTAGTTGATTTAACTTGCCTAATTGCTTAAGCTGCCTTAACTGTACTGCGTGAAGCATGCTAGGTCAGTACTATCTGTTGCTTGTCTTTTTGTACTTCGTTTCCGTGTACCTTCTGGTTGTGATTGCGCATTTATATTGGGACTACGGATGTGGGATTCCGGTAGCTCCCCCCCCCCCCCCTTGTTTGTTTACTTTGGGACTACGAGTTCGATTCCCGGTAGATCCCCCTGCACTTTTACTTTGGGACTGCGGGTTAGATTCCCGATAGATCCCCCTGCACATTGATAGTTGGACTACGGGACGGTATCCCGGGAGATCCTTCGGATATACACATATGATGGACTACGGGACGGTATCCCGGGAAATCCACTGGACAGTTGAGAAAAGGACTACAGGACGGTATCCTGGGAGATCCTCATTGTTACCATTGGTGTTGAGCTGTACTTATTCTGTGGTTGTTCCGTTCTTGTGTATTTGCTATTGCCTTGCTTAATCTGTCTTATATCACTGCTGTATTTATTATTTCTGTCAGTTTATCATACTGTTAATTATTGTTGTTATTATATTTTGTCTCAGTATGGCCCTGACCTTCCTCGTCACTACCCAACCGAGGTTAGGCTTGGCACTTACTGAGTACCGTTGTGGTGTACTCATGCCCTTCCTGCGCATGTTTTTCATGTGCAGATCATCCAGGCACCTCTACTCAGGCGCCCTATCAGTGAGGCAGGAGGACTACGGAGACTTCGAGGTAGATCTGCTGCGTCCGCAGACTGACGAGTCTCCCTCTTATTCTATTTTTAGTACTTAGTTTTTTCTTCTTTCGGTTGTTAGAAATTCTGGAGTTTGGAACCTTTACTATACACTTCTGTAGCCTGTGTTGCCCGTGAGTTTCCGGGTTTTGGGAATTGTTTTAGAATTGTTATATTGAGTTGTACTTGCCAAGCGGCATTCAGTACAGTTTCTTTTAGATATTTGATTTGATTTTCTCTATTTTTCCGCAATTAATATATTTTTGCAAATGTTAGGCTTACCTGGTCATGGGGACCAGGTGTCGTCATGACATGTTCACGGTTGGTGAACTAGGGTCGTGACAATTTTATGTGTTGGATAATTCACAAAGAAGACTAGGAAGAAAGGAATGATTAGCTAGATGTATTCTTGGTTAAGAATTAAGTGATTATGATGGCTAATTCATAACCTATTTATAGGAAATTAAGGAGGTTGCATGTATGACAAGTGTCGAGAGACTTTTGACACTTGTCCCATTATGTTAGTCCACTTGGCTCCAATATTGACAAGTGTATCTTGTCTTCCATGCATGAAGACATTTGGCTCCAATATTGACAAGTGTATCTTGTCTTCCATGCATGAAGACATATGGTAGATTTGCATAGCCATTTGTCAAAGCCATTCAACACTTGGCTTTAAGGCTTCATGCAAGAGGCCACTTGGAAATAGATAGTACATTTGAAAAATAAAAAACTCATGGCTATTGGTTGTAAATGGAATTTCAAAAAGAAATTTTTGATTTTGCATTATGAATAATTCTAACAAACATAGCTTAATATGAAAAGCCTACGACTCTGTCTAACTGTTACTCTAGTCTATGAAGCCTAAAATGAAGTACTGAAAACACTAACTGTCTGAAAACACCGAAGACTGTAGCAATGATAATGCCCCAAATGAATTGGGATCACCAAATAGCTGGTACGAGAATCGTAGCGCTCTGAATCATCAACCTGTAAATCATTACCTACATCGTGAGATGCAGACCCCGAGCAAAAGGGACATCGGTACATTTGAATTGCACTGGTATGTAAAGCAACTGAAAGAAAGAATGAAAAATGCTGAAACTGAAACTAAGCTGATAACTGAGAATTGATAATTGATAACTGAAATGATAACTATTGAAACTGAAACTGATAGCTGATAACTGAAATGATAACTGATAACTGATAACTGAAATGATAACCGATAACTGAATTGAACAAAGTAAGTAAGGATATATATATATATATATATATATATATATATATATATATATATATATATATATATATATATATATATATATATATATATATATATATGTGTGTGTGTGTGTGTGTGTGTGTGTGTGTGTGTGT
>NW_017671224.1:184950-198741 GCF_001879085.1 Nicotiana attenuata
GGGGGGGGGAACTAAGGCACACGCCTTACTCCACATAAGGTTGGAGTCGGCCCTGTCTATAGGTTACGGTATCGAGCCGTGAAAGCAACCACACTAATAATTACATTAGAATAAGTTATCTGCACACCTTTGGAATGTGACTCTTTCCCGAACCCTGCGTAAACACGGAATACTTTATGCAGTAGACTACTTTATTTTTTGTTTTTGTTCATGAAAATTATATATATATATATATATATATATATATATATATATATATATATATATATGTGTGTGTGTGCACAACTGTGGCCTCGGGCCCAAGTATACGTATACATAACTGCGGCCTCAGGCCCAAAGATGCATAAAGCATAAACTGTGGCCTCAGGCCCAAAGATGCATAAAGCATTAACTGCGGCCTCAGGCCCAAATATAGGTGTTCAACATTCAGGGATTTAAAATCAGGAACTGAGAATCATACTGCAATACATGATAGTGAAGTACTGAATCACACTGAGTTACATGATACTGGAATACTGGATCACACTGAGTTACATAATACTGGAATACTGAATAGGACTAGATAGAGACATGTATTCTTGAACTGATTATGAACACTGAAACTTCAACTATTTATGGCATACTGAGTAATCTATACTAAGACTCGGGGGCATCAAACCCAAGTCTATATTGAATACGCACTGAGCTCACAACGTTCAGAATGAAAGTCATGAACGAGTTATGAAGCTAGAGAATAGAAGTTCTGCAACTATTCAAGGAACTAGGCTTAACTATATTTCTGAGGCAATTAGTAACGCTGTAAAAGAAACGTAGTGTAGGGAGAATCATTAACATTCCCAAACATAGAGAGTTAGCCTCACATACCTTAACTTCCTGCTCTTGAGCGTAATACAACATTCGCCAACCCTTTCAACTTTAATCTATATCAATACAAATCAAAGGGATTCCATATTAGCAATAATTATCATATTTTGGTCACTTAAGTATTTTCTCAAACACTTGGTGACATAAAGCTTCATAGTCCTTATTAATGGTGTCTCTACACCCAATAACTCATTCTCTTGCTCCTAGATAAATTCTAAAGTCTTAAATGGTTATAATCAACATCATTCTTTATCATCCATAAGGTAAACAACACCCTTAACCAATAATCAACAATCAACACCCCAAACCTATAACCGTTCTTGCTTTTCTATCAAACCCACCAACTCATATCTCATGAACTATAGTCTATAATCATTAATCCAATGCTAGAACCAATGAGAGGGTGAAGACATTACCTTTTTGAAGTTCAATCCCCTTGAATTCGAGTTCTAGGGTTCCTTCTCTCAACAATGATGTCCCAATCTAGTATCTAATGATATGGAGGGTGTACCCATGTTAATAAGATATTGGGAAATTAAAATTAACTTAGAATCACCATTAGAACTTACCTTGGGTGGTGGAGGGACTCTTAAGGAGTTAGGGTTTTTTTTAGAGCTTTCCTTTCTAGAGCAAGTTTTTATGTTTTGGGCTGTGGGGGACGAAATAAGGCTAAAAAAATGACTCCCCAAGTCCGCCACCACGCCCACTGTAGGCCCGACTGCGGCCCGACCGCGGTAAATAGCAGGAACACTGCCTCACGACCGCGGTCGCGGTTCGGGTGCGGTGGTTGCGCACTGTTCTGTAAAACGGGTATAACTTTTTGCACAGAGCTCCGTTTGGGCTCAACAATATATAGTTGGAAAGGTATTTCAAAAGTCTACAACTTTCATGCTTTGGGTTTTTCCAAATACCTTACACACTTTCACTAAACCCTTTGTCGAATCTTCTGCACCCCACTTTCCATCTTGATTCTAAAACAACTATTTTTACCAATAATCATCCCTCTAGGACTTCATATGTCTAAAATATCAAATTAATACCCATTTAACATATCCACACCTAGTCCGAATATACGGGGTGTTACACCTGCACTCCGCTCAAGCTTCCATTCAACAACAGTTTTGGGGTTAAAGTGTTGAAATGCGGTCATGTACCTGGGTAGAGATGCAAATGACTTATCCCAGTCACCATAAATAATTTCAAATGCACGTTTGCGCCCGAGATATGACTATCTTTTGGTAATAATACACCCATATTCCTGGTGGACGGATGTAATACACTATTTGATCTTGTACCTTATGGACGCTTAAATGTGTGGAATCAAGAGAAGAGAAATCAAGTCAACATCCAAGTTGAAGTGATTCTCACTGAATGTGTCCATTTCACAATTGTGGGTGCTAATATATTTATCCACTTTCCACATATTTGTTTTCTTCTTTATCGCGCGCAGCGTCCAGTTACAACCCGTAAACCATCTACCAAAAACAACCTTGTATACATCCGGAGATGACTCCCATACAATTATCTCACGACACTCTTTTATGCTGTACATTTTCACCGCCCTGCTTAGGCGCGCCTTATCAGGAAAAAGCATGCCCTGTGATAGCACCGTTGGTCTAGATTCATCCCACATTGCTGTCAGAATTTCGTCAATATCCTTTTGTGAGGGTATCTACATCCGGCGTACTTGGCAAATGATCAAGGTAGGGAATATGCCTTGAATGAAACGACACGTGGGACTCGTACACTCTTGGTCTAACGGGAGGTGGAGCATGCTCCCTCGTCAAATCAGGTTCGGCATTCTCTTCCTCCTCCTCATCACCCTCGTCAGGGAAGGGTGTGTCATCTCCAAACTCATCGACATTGTTGTAATAATCACTATTTTCTTCCTCACTCTGCGCATCTGCTAAATCTCGAGTAAATACGTCGTCTACGGGCAATTGAGTGAGGACAGGACGATCAAGTTGGTCGTTTTCACTACACAACCAAGGAAACAATGAGTTACTGAAATTGGTCCAAACAATACATATAACTTTATATATTCACTTTAAAATCATAATGTGTTGATATCCCATGATGCACATTATCTTGTTGATGCTGACTCCGGAATGGACCACCATGATCCAACACACCAAAACTAGGCATATTCCAACTGGCCGTTGGTTCATAACTTGTAAAATCCATATCTGGTCGGTACCCTCTGTGGAATATATGAGTGTTAATACAAATACAATACACAAAAATATACATCGTAACACAAAGGATAATTGAAGCTTACCACTCGACTTGTGGATTATGTATACTAGGGGAGAAATTATTTCCTCGCTCCTCATTCGCCCATGGAGATAAGTTTAGATCCAGCCAAACTCTTTCAGCCGGAACCTGTTCGGCTAAAACTGCTCCAAAATAACCACCCGATGATTGAGGGATTTCCCTACTTTGCGCAACCTCATTATTGCAAATGTCTTCAGCCTTGATGTACATTTCCAACAATTAAATTCCATGTATTCATCCGGAGTCCCCAAAAAATCTCTCAAAGTTTCATCGTCTTCGATGTTAAACTCAGATAACAAGCAACCCCTTGCGGAGTCACAGAATACAGATATCTTTCGGTTATTTTAAGATTCCCCGAACATTTGCTCACGCTCATTTTATTACATAACAACGATACCAATCTATCGTACTCCATTATAAGTGGCAACTTAACATGACAATGTGGAGATAAGCTATAGCTTACTGAGTTATTCGCCACCACAACCTCACCCCCCCCCCCCCTCCCAATATAATGAAACCATAATTTTTCGCTTTTCAGACATTATGACAAAATGCAAAACAAAAAGAAAAATTTCAGAACACTTGAAAAATTTCAAAACACTTGAAGATATTTATGAATGAATTTTTACAAAATCCTTCACCTCTTTAAATAAGACAAAAACCAGCCCGGGGGTTCAATTATTAGAGGTATAACGTTTTTAAAAAAAATTGTTATACCCAGTTGAATTATTGATGTCAGTTAACCACAGAAGAATTATATGTGGGCTCACTTAATATGTATAGCGTTTTAGTAAAAAATGTTATATATATATATAGCGTCTTTTTGAAAGACGTTATAATTAACTGGCCAAACGGCCGTTAAAGTATAGGGTCTTTTAAAAAGACGCTATATATATTTTGGTCAATTTTTTTTCCAAACATTTCGATTATTTGAGTCAAAAAGAAGCACATTTTGGTTCCGGACTCTTCGCTAACTACTAATCCACACACTTGAGTACCTCACGTTCTAAAATTCCTCTCGTCAACTTTTTCCGATCTAGTTCTTTGTGTAGATAAACAAATCAGTTCATATTATTTGGTGCATTCATCCAAGCCATGTTAGGTCACTATAACGACTAACAACCAATCATGTTCAACCAAACAAGTCAAAAATGGGACAAAAGAGAAAATACAGAAAATTGAGAGGAGGAAACCATCTGAAAAGTGGCATTTAAACTATGCAACTTGTTGGTTCCCATATAAGTGGCTTGAAATTCATTCTCGTTATGAGCCTCATCTTCTAGATATGGTGATGTCAGTACTCCTGCGTCATTACTCCCTAATTATGAGGCGGAGGCTTTTTTTTTCTTATTCTAGTCCTTGGCACTGGCGGATCCAGAATTTTATATAAGCGGATTCAAATTAATACGACAATAGCCGATATAAATTCAACATCAGGCATAGCAAGCAACATAGCTACTTTATATTTTTCTTTTCATTCTCCACCTCAAAATGAAGTCACATTTTAAGTGGGTGCTCTTTCATTTTTTTCAATAAAACACTTATGAAATCTATTTAAAATTATCTCTAAGATATATTATCTATTCAATTTGACAAATGTTGCTTTAAAATTTTTAAGCTTGGTTAACAAGTTAAAAGTATATTAAACTTTGAACATATAACAAAAACTGAATTCCTTTCCTTATTACATAACAAAAACAAAGTTGTTGTTTAACAAAAAAAAAAAAAAAAAAAAAATCGTAACTTAAGAGTTGTGAAATAAACTAAACTAATGCCAATAATTGAATAAAGAGAGCTTATAAGCAAAATTATATATAAAGTAAACTAGTAAATCATTTCAACAAATACGACAATAACGGCAAAAACTGTCCAAAAGAAAGGAAAAGTGCCGCGCTAAGGATCGAACACTCGACTTCCGTTAAATTGAACCCACTTGACCATCACTGCACAACGACTTTAATCTCAAATAGGGTTCAATTTTATTTATATATGAAAAGGTGTTCTGTTTTAGATTAAATTTATATCTATATATATACGGTATAATTTTTCGACAAAGCGGGTTCATCTTAACCCTCTTGACACCATGTGGGTCCGCCCCTGGTCCTTGGGCACGTGGGTAGCATGTCTTCCCATATAATTAATATAAAATTGAAAAAATTGTACTATCATTTTGTACATGGATGGTAAAATGCTTTGAATCATGATTGAATTTATAAAAAGAGAATTGTATTTAGAAATCATAACACTCTGAATATGTAAGCTAAGAAAAAATAGAAGGAGAAGATAAAATGTATGAACTGATGTTAGCTCAAAAAAATTATTATACGCATGGGAAGTTAAAGAGCTTATCTTTGTAAAGTGAAGAATTTAGATACGTGTATCTTACTAAATTTTTGATAATTGCAAGTCAAATTCAATGTTACAAAACTAAGTTTTGTTATTAATATTGAAGGTATTATTAATATAACTTTTAAGGGCATAAAAGTCTAATAATATTGTAGGGTCATTTTGGTCTTTCACATTTAACTTTTATTCTTCATGCTTATAATATAGTATGATTTAAGGTATGTATTAGCTTTGGTATTATCAATCCTTTTTTTAGTTGTGTTTTTAATATTAGCTATACATCATATTCAATACTCCATCCTGTCCACTTTAATTGATTTTTTGGCCTTTTTGTGGTTTAGAATATTTAATTTTTTCAAATATCAAGAATGAATTAACTTATTTTTTCCAAAGTTGCTCTTTGAGTAAAGTGCCTAGGAGTATTTGTTATATTTACAAATTAAGGTTAATATAGTCATTTTTTTGTTAATTAATGCTAAAATATTGATTCCTTAATATGTGTGAAAACCATCAAAATCAATTAAAGTGGATCAGAGAGAGTACTATTTTTATACGTAACAATCTATGACATTAGACATATCATGATTTTTAATACACGCCTAAGACAGCTATCCTTTCAAAACCTTTTCCAAATTCTTTCCAACGCATGTGAAAGGTATTTTTGTAAGCAAATAATTTTTAAAAAGAATTATGCAATGTATATTTTTAATATATCAAATCAGTTGATAAAAATAATCTTAGTATTGCTATTCTCAACATTACTAATATATTCTAATCAGTACTATTCTTATAACAAATTAATGTATCAACAAGTGGTATAATCTTACTAAGGAGTTTAATTTTTATTTATCGATCATAATCAAGTTGCTTGAAAGATAAATGATAATCATGCAATTATCATTCATAAAAAGTGAGATAATCAGTAATTTAAAATTTAAGATAGGTTATCCATTATAATAGATTAGAATATGTTGATAGTGTAATAACTTCTTATACAATATGTTTAAGTTAAATCATATACTACATTGTTGTACCATTACAGTAGTTTATTGATCAGGAGTACCTTATGTTCTTTTTTTTTTTTTTTTTTTTGATGAGTGATGGGGCCTTAGGTAAGTTGGCCAGCATACTTTGTTTTTGAGGAGCAATCTACAAACACTCGTGTGACAAGTGTTTGGACATACTAAATCTTAGGCCCAGTTAGTACAAAATCCTTTTTTTAAATAATTTTTTGAAAATGTGTTTGTCCATGAAATTTTGTAAGTTTTTGAAAAAAATTGGAATATGAATTTTTTAGAAAACCACTTTTTCAAAAATTTCAGAAATTTCTTTTCCCCACTCATAACTTGTAATATTTCTGCAAGTGAAATGCATGTTCAAACATAATATCAAATTCCATATACAATTTTTTAACTTAACTCCAAATATATTTTTTTAAATATTATAATTTTTATGTCCAAACGCCTACTTAATATTTGATAATACCTAAATATATACTCCCCTGTTTCAATTTAGATGAAGTAGTTTGACTGGTCACAGAATTTTAAAAAAAAAGACTTTTGAAACTTGTGATCTTAAAGCGTTTGGTACCGTCCTTTTCTTTCATAGGTCTGCCAGGCCTTTAAATAAGCAGTTTGACTTCTCTTTTTTTTTTTTTGGTTGGTGTGACAAATAATTATTGAGAAAACTACACTCCATAGCCCCTCAAAATTTTAATAGCTCATGTTTTTACCCACTTACATAAAATGGCCTTTCGGCCCAATTTAATGGTAACTTGTAGCCATTATCTATTTCCAATGCATTTATCTTCCCAAGACAACATTTAATCCTAGCCATTTTATCTTTCTTTCATTCTATCCAATGCATGCCTTTTTATCTTTCTTTCATTCTATCCAATGCATAGAGTTTTTTTCCCATTACCATTTTCATTCCTATCCTCTTTCTTTCTCTGTGTCTTCTTCGTCTTCCTTTTATCTTTTTTTGGTAATTTTTTTTTATTTTCATTCCCTTCTCTATCTCCCATTTCAGATCTATCTTTTTTTTCTTTATTTTTTTTTACTTCTTCTTCTTCTTCTTCTTCTAATAATAGTATTTTGTGAGTGAAGAATTTTTACTGTGAGTATCGATGGTGGGTCTGGATTTAATGGGGTAGTTGGATTACACTTATATGTAACTTTATATAAATATTATATAGTTATACAATGTATTAAATATTTATATACACATTGTATAAATTTTGTATATAAGTGTATCTTGTATTTTTCAGTGTATATTATAAAAATTATATATAAATTGTTATAGAATGTATAAAAATTGTATATATACTATTACATTGTATAAATTTTGTATATAAAGTGTATCCTTAATGTATCATTAGTGTATATATAGTGACAGTCTATTTTGTATATATTTTGTATAGTAACAATTATAAAATGTATAAAAATTGTATATATACTATTACATTGTATAAATTTTGTATATAAAGTGTATCCTCTATATTTTAGTGTATCCCTAATGTATCATTAGTGTATATTCATCGTATAGTGACAGTGTGTTTTGTATATATTTTATGTAGTGATAATATATTGTACATATTTTATATAGTGATAGTATATTGTATATAAATTGTACAGTGACAGTCTATTTTGTATACATTTTGTATAGCGAAAGTCTATTTTGTATATTTTTTGTATCCCGATCACTTTTATCTATCCAACGTGTATAGTTGTTGTATGATGTATAAAAGTGTATATATATTTTTTTACCTCTATCTGTGGCAACTGAATCTGCATTACTATTAGTTGAAGATCGAGTTGCACAATCCTGGCTACTGAAATTTCTCAGTCTTAGTCCCATTTTTTGTTAATATTCATGTTAACAAAGCGGTGTGTATTCATGAGTTATCCAACTAGATATTGTACTTCTGTATTTTCCTTTTTTTGTGGATCAATAGCTTACTTTACACCATGGCGCTATTGGTATAACTGGCGCCATGTAATCAGGAAGTTACAATGTTCAATGTGAAAATAGATTCTTGCGAAAATGCAAGGTAAAAATAGCTGCATATAATTGACCCAAAAGAAGAAGGTGAGCAGAAGGATGGCGAGTAAGAAAATTGGGAATGCAGTTGAAACATTTTTGGATGAAAAAACAGAGTAAATTGGAAGATAGAGAAAAAAAAGAGAGAGAAAAAGATTGAATCTATATTGGATGAAAAATAGAGTAAATATCAGGATAGAGAGAAAAAGAGAAAAAAAATTAAACCAATACTGTCAATTGAATCTCCACGTTTGCCAACAGAGTTCAAGAAGAAGATTGACAATATGGATGTTCAAACTTTCTGAAGTGAAACGGCAATTCAGAAAGTTCTCAAGTGAGAAATAAAGATTTCTTGACACCATAACAGAAAATGAATTTTACTTTGGATTTCCAGTAATTTGCGGCGAGGGACCGGAGGAGCAGAAAAAAATAATAACCTTTATTATTGTTTTTAGGCTATAGCTTGTATATGGTCATTTTGTGGCTACCAGTTGATATAAGTTCTGACCGAGTGGCTACAAATGAATTTTGCTCAGAATTATTCACCTCATTTAGATGTATATGTCACCAAATATATTCTTCACCATTGGAAGGTGGCGGATGGCATTTTTTTATAATATATATCTTATAATGGCTAATACAAAGTTTGTTAGGAACGGTTATTCGATATTTTTAGTTAATTCGGGTCAACTTAATATATATTTTCTTAAAATATAAAAATTACATCCTAATTTAAACAAACAAAAGTAATTAGCATATTAAATAAGGAATTACACCTATATTATAACAACAAAAGACAAATTAATATTTTCACTAGGGAATTATATTTTTTCTGTATATATTACACAAGAAAGATAATATCTTTAATAAGAGAACTACACCAGAATAAGAAAATTAAAGATATGACAAGGTTAGGCACTGGGTAGTTGATCACGCTCAACTGAGTCTCGCAAAAGACTACGCGGGCGTTGCAAATATAATCTGAGTATTTATGCCCAGAGTCGAACCACAGAGAATTAACCTATCAATTACTATTGTCAGATTTACTAAATTCACACAATCTGTTTTCCCAAACTTTTTGACTCACAATGGTTGATTTTTCTAACAACTAAAGATTGAAAATAAGTAACAGCTGCAAATTAACTATGCTTGATGTGTAAACAGTTGGAATAAGGTCTAAGGCAATGGTTTCCCTCGTTGGTAATTTCCTTGGTTGTATATGTCTTATAACTATGATTTAGTTGCCTCTATAAATCATGAACACTCCAGCTATCATAAATCTTTCTCAAGCAATTATGATGATTTACTAGACGCACTCTCTCAAGCTACGCTAGCTAGATTCACAATATGGTTCACTTAGATTGCACTCGAGGTATTATTATCTCTAATCCAACCTCTAAACCCTCGGTTATGACTCTCGTCTATACTCCGGGAGTGATGTTGTTCATACAATCACCTAAATATGCACTCTCTCTCAAGTAGATACATAATAAATAGGAACGGATAATTGAGGGCCCTTTCAACTAACCACAATCAAAACATAGATGAACGAATAGAGATTAACAACCAAATCCAACTATATTATTAAAACAACCAAGTCATCCCCAACGGGTTCCACCAAAACCTTAGATTAAGGTATTTAGCTACTCATAACAATGGAGGAATAAACTACTAGAAGATTCATAATCGAAGATTGTAAGAAAAATAAAAGAGAATAAGAATAATTATGTTTTTGGTGATCTCTCACACTTGTTTCTCTTGCCAAAGTACTCTCAAAAGTAAATCTCACCTAATGTGGCCGAATTCCTACTTTTTCTAAGGGTTTAACACCAAGTTTTCCCGACTTGACACTTTAGTCCCTGGCTTTTCCGCGTTCTGCCGCGGTCCCACCGTGGTTACGCCAGGACCGCGGCCGAATAGGTCCTCTGAATCTGCAGCTCTGCTCTGTCGCGGTCCTACCGCGGTAGGCCAAGTTTAGCTCTGCTTTTGTCTCTTCACTTGGTGCATTTCGTGGGCATTGTTTGATTGGCCTCCTTTTCTCCGTAATTGATCCCAAACTTGTTCCATCGACTTCATCCGTTGGATATAGCCTGCAAAGCATGAAAAGCACTAATCAGAGCATTTGGTTATCACTTTTTACCACAAATCTATACAAAAATGTGGTTCTTTAGGGTCCAATTATAGTCTAATTCACCTATTATCAACACCCCACACTTTAATCTTTGCTCGTCCTCGAGCAAGTTGAACCACACTTCTAGGTCTAATCATTTGATGCATTACCCTTTTTATATCACACCTGCTATTATGAAGGAACAACCTAAGCAGTGCAACAGCCACACCTCAGATGAAGACTCTAATGCCATGTCACACTCATGCTTACTCTATGTACTCTAACAGAAGTGAAGACTTGCTCTTTCTTCTTGAGTTAAATGCCCTCACATCACATTTTTGAGAGAAGTTACACACACATGAAATCAAACAACAAGGAACTGCAGATAGAAAGAATTCACTCACTCTCAGCAAAGAACATTCATATGCCACACAAATATACCATAAGCTTGCCCTTAGTGTAATACTCTACTAATCGAGTTGCTCAGTCTAAGATCAATAGGGCTTCATTTGGTTGTAATGTAGGCTACGGGACGGGTAGGATACATTAAGATATGAAAGTGACTACACTTTCTTAAGCACTTTAATACATACATTTTATCAATTAAACCCCATCCTTATGTCACCCCAAAATTCCACCTTCACATTAGTGTAATTACCCCATTCTTGTTTAAGCACACTTGCATCAAGAGCCACTACTTATCTAGGTATTATTATATATACATATATATTTTTTATTTTTATTTTTCAATTCAAGTGGCTCTTCTTTTTCAAAACAGTGCACCTTTCTCCTTATTCAACTAGTTCCACTCGAAAGCCAAACCGACCACCCCACACTTTAACTTTTACAAGGTTCATAACAATTCAAGTGCTCATGAGAGGTGAAAAGGTTCAAATAAATGGTTAATTCAAACCAATGGGTAAGGCTTGTAATGTGGTTTCCAAGAAAAAGGATTATAGGCTCAAAGGGGTTAACTATGGTAATATGTACAGGTGGATTAATGATTATATGGGCTACACAAAGAAATGCCTAAATCATATCTAAGACCAAACAACTACTATTTCGCTTTGCACACACACACGGGGCAAGTTCTAGGTATCGCATGCAAGCATAGAATACGTGTATAACCACACACACACTTGGCATATAACTCAATCCAACTTAGTTTGTCAACACATTCACATGAGTGTTCAAGCAAGACAGGGTGTGCAAAATTAAGGCATAAGATTAAGAGTCTACACATGAGCCTAGGCGTCGCACCCTCAAGTTCGTTTTAAGTATTTGCATGTACGTACACCACGGGATGCATTCTTGCCCAACCCATCTTAGCCCAAAAGAGTCCTAAGGGTCCTAAAATCTATTAAAGAAAAATCTACCTAACCCGGTTCAAGAAAAACCCTTGGAAAAGAACCGCGGTCAAAAGAAAAACCAAGGGGGAATTACTACACTACCTAAAAAGAAAAAAAAAGAAAAAAAAAATCTTTTTTTTTTTGGCTTTTTGATTAGACTACTTCCCTCAAGAATACTGTCTAGGTGGTCCGTCATCAGGAAGAGTCTCCTACCTTTTCTAGTTTTTTTTTTATCCAACTTTATCCCTCAAGAGACCCGTCGACAAGTGTTCGTCGTTGGGCCAAGTCGGTTACATCTAAGCTACATACACAACAACACATATATACACTAACAACACATATATACACTAACCCAAGTCTCCCACCCCACACACAAAGAGTATGGCATGTCCTCATGTCATAAAACAATTTAAAGCACAGAAGGGTAAGAGGACTTCCCTGGTCATCATTCGGAGTCAGAGACGGTGTTGGGATCCACGTGACAGGCCCTCCCTAGAGCACGGAACCAAGCCATCACCCGGCTCTCAGACCTGGCCTGCCGTCTAGACATGGCATCCAAACGAACATGCAGGCTATCTACCGAGGTGCGAAGTTCTGCCACGTCTTCCTCCACAGAAGTCAACAAGGGTCGGCTGGTGTATGATCTAGAGAACTCCTCCCAGTTTGGGGTTGCCGTGAGGATCCCGCTGCATCATAAGACCTCCTGGGTGGTGCCATGGGTGTTGGGTCGTCATCGTCATCGTCCAGCTCAATGGGCGTAGGTGCATCTCTGCCCACTTTGATCTTCGAAGCTCTGAATGTTGTTCTTGTGGGCAAAGCTCCATCCGTAGGACTGGCAGGGACATTAGCCAGCAGACATAGCCTCGTCACAAGTGAGGGGAAGTAAAACCCATTCGTCATCAGAGGTGACCGAAGGATCATTTCATCTCCAATGATTTTTGCAACATCAACGTCCTTCCTGGTCACGAAGCACCAAACCAATAGAGCCCGTAAGCTGTTCACATCGGTTGTGTTGCCCGTGGGCAATAACCTGCTGCAAATCATGGTGAACCAGCACCTAGCTTCCCATATGAACGACTTGGAATGCAGGGTCATGTTTTCCTGTATCCAAACTGGCCGTCCCCCTGAGCATATAGACTCAATCAGAGTGTCCCAATCGACCCCCGGAGAATTGTGGTAATAATCATTGTCACCAGTGAATGGAGGCAGCTGCAGGACCTGGCAAATTTTCTGTACTGAGGCATCTACTACTCTGCCCCGCACCACCATAGAACGGCACATATGTTCCGGGCAGTTCGCGTAGAACTCCCGGACTATCATTGGGTTTGCCGTATCAGGTTCATCAAACAAGTACTCCATCCCCTTCCGGCGGATTTCCTCGTACATGTCTGGCTTTTCAACACGGAGGACAGCCCTGTCAATACCAATTTCCGGCACAAAGCTTTTGGCGTCTTTCGCATGAAACCTGTCCTGGGCCTCCTCGGATGTGAACCGGGCGGCATCATAAGTCGGGACGTCGGAAGTGCTTTCCGAGTTCCTACGCTTCTTTCGGGCCATAGTACCTGCAATCAATTCATCATAACCATCAGGGACAGCCAAACATGTGCCAGTCGGATGGGTACTCAGACTTCGCCACCTGCTGGCACAAAACAGTTACCCAAAGTGGACAACATCCACTATTGTCCCCACACCACCTATCAATAATACAATTTCTCCATATAAGACCCCCCCCCCCACAAGCATCCACCAATAAATACCATTTAACGTACTACCACCACCCACCCCACACAAAAACCTAGCAATACACTC